>NC_084567.2:26787500-27087500 GCF_033978685.3 Nerophis lumbriciformis | reverse complement strand
AACAACATGCTTTTTGACAGCGTTTGTTCAATGTCAGCTTGTGACGTTGATTTGACCTTTGAAATTTGGTCATTTCCCAACCAACAACTTGGATCCAGTATTAGACATCAACGTTGTCTCCATCCATCCATCCATCCATCTTCTTCCGCTTATCCGAGATCGGGTCGCGGGGGCAGCAGCCTAAGCAGGGAAGCCCAGACTTCCCTCTCCCCAGCCACTTCATCCAGCTCTTCCCGTGGGACCCCGAGGCGTTCCCAGGCCAGCCGGGAGACATAGTCTTCCCAACGTGTCCTGGGTCTTCCCCGCGGCCTCCTACCGGTCGGACGTGCCCTAAACACCTCCCTAGGGAGGCGCTCGTGTGGCATCCTGACCAGATGCCCGAACCACCTCATCTGGCTCCTCTCGATGTGGAGGAGCAGCGGCTTTACTTTGAGCTCCCCCCGGATGGCAGAGCTTCTCACCCTATCTCTAAGGGAGAGCCCCGCCACCCGGCGGAGGAAACTCATTTCGGCCGCTTGTACCCGTGATCTTGTCCTTTCGGTCATAACCCAAAGCTCATGACCATAGGTGAGGATGGGAACGTAGATCGACCGGTAAATTGAGAGCTTTGCCTTCCGGCTCAGCTCCTTCTTCACCACAACGGATCGATACAGCGTCCGCATTACTGAAGACGCCGCACCGATCCGCCTGTCGATCTCACGATCCACTCTTCCCTCACTCGTGAACAAGACTCCGAGGTACTTGAACTCCTCCACTTGGGGCAAGATCTCCTCCCCAACCCGGAGATGGCACTCCACCCTTTTCCGGGCGAGAACCATGGACTCGGACTTGGAGGTGCTGATTCTCATCCCAGTCGCGTCACACTCGGCTGCGAACCGATCCAGCGAGAGCTGAAGATCCTGGCCAGATGAAGCCATCAGGACCACATCATCTGCAAAAAGCAGAGATCTAATCCTGCAGCCACCAAACCAGATCCCCTCAATGCCTTGACTGCGCCTAGAAATTCTGTCCATAAAAGTTATGAACAGAATCGGTGACAAAGGGCAGCCTTGGCGGAGTCCAACTCTCACTGGAAACGTGTCCGACTTACTGCCGGCAATGCGGACCAAGCTCTGGCACTGAGCATACAGGGAGCGGACTGCCACAATCAGACAGTCCGATACCCCGTACTCTCTGAGCACTCCCCACAGGACTTCCCGAGGGACACGGTCGAATGCCTTCTCCAAGTCCACAAAACACATGTAGACTGGTTGGGTAAACTCCCATGCACCCTCAAGGACCCTGCCGAGAGTATAGAGTTGTTCCACAGTTCCACGACCAGGACGAAAACCACACTGTTCCTCCTGAATCCGAGGTTCGACTATCCGGCGTAGCCTCCTCTCCAGTACACCCGAATAGACCTTACCGGGAAGGCTGAGGAGTGTGATCAATTTACGTTGTCTCAATTTACAAATACAACTATTTTGCAATGTTGTTTCAAAGCCAGTTTTAAAGGACGTGTATGTATAATCAACGTTGTATCAATGTCTTGTGCCTGCTGGAATTACTCTATTGGTCGAAAGTACACTGAAAAATTTACAATTTTTTACTGTTGTTGTGTTTTTATTATAAACATTCCATAAGGTTGTGCCATATGCCCATGCTTTGACAGTAACATCACTTCTTTGAATTTTTGGGAATCGCAGCACAGGAGCATTTTAACAAAACAGAAAAATACATAAGTAAGTAATAGCTAAATGTATATTAAAAGTATACATTTTTAAAAATGGACATACAAATATTATTACAAATTTGTACTAGGCCTGGGCAATTATTTTGACTCGGGGGGCCAAATTTAGAGAAAAAAATGTCTCTGGGGTCTGGTATATCTATTTTTAGGAACACTAATACACAACCTCACAATAATGTCTGATTGAACGCTAAAAACGTTGACGGACCGCCTTAAAAAACAGAATGGAATTGTACTTTTTTTTTTTACTGAATGTGGGATTTACAATATTAACTATTAACGATAAAACACTGAATATTGACAACACATGAACGTCACACCCCCTCTCGATCGACATATTTTACAATCAAGCGAAACGCAACAAAAATGCAACAAACAGTGAAATATGAATGCGAAGGGTAAAAAAAAACCCCCACCTACAATCTGATATATCTGATATATCACTAAGCTTTAGAACTTTGTTGTAAAAATCTCCTTCACGTCTGTCCCTGACACCCGCATTTCAGGCTGGCCACTCTGGAAACACTCTGTGGAAACGCTCCCCACCCACACTGCTTGGTGCCTGGTCTGAGCTGCTGTGATTTAGATGTCTATAGTAACTAATTAGATGACCATAGAAACTAATTAGATGACCATATGCAAAAGCACAGATTCCAAACATTGAAATACTTTGTATACAGGTAGTTCAAGACTTACGGTAATGTGAAAACATCACTGCACATCATAATGGCAGCTACACTTTCCATCTTAAAGATTTTAGAAAAAATTTGGGGAATGTCCAGCGGGCCAGATTGAAAAGCTTAACGGGCCGCGTGTGGCCCCCGGGCCTTAATTTGCCCAGATCTGCTACATGGTGTGTGTACGCTTCAAATACTTTACATGACTTTACATGAACCACAAAAGTGAATCTCAATGCTGCTACATTTCTAGTCCATTCGCAAGTCGGGTGACGCGTACAACTGTGTGTAAATAAAAAAAAACCTCTCACAAAAAAATGGTTTGCAACTACCAATCGGTTCTCTTCGTTCACTTAAAAGAGCTGTTGTAAATACTCGAATCGTTCGCAAACGTCACATCTCTATAACAGTGCTGCCTTGTTGGAGATAATGCAGACTAAGGCCAATGTTTCGCATGCATTCATTTATTTGTGGTGGCCCACCACAGATACATTTAGATCCCTACAAACACAATATTATTAATAACTAGAAAATTCCCGTGGAAATTTTGATGGGCCTGCTATCTGTGCCCTGGACCTCCGGCCGGGGGTCGCCGGAAGCCGCCGCACTTATTAGATGGTGCCGAGTGTCTGAATCTGTGAGTTTTAGGTGTAACGGAAAAAATGAGCCACAGAACTAGCCTAAATCAGTAGCATGTTTACATAAAAATGCTAACAAGTAGCATGTGTGCTAACGATAGCATGATAACAGTCAGCATGTTTCATGTTTTAAGTGGACCCCGACTTAAACAAGTTGAAAAACTTATTCGGGTGTTACCATTTAGTGGTCAATTGTACGGCATATGTACTGTACTGTGCAATCTACTAATAAAAGTCTCAATCAATCACTCAATCAATCAATTCATATACCAAGTTATATAACTCAAAGTTGTATGGCTGTGGAAATAGAAAAAAAAGTGTAAAATTTGATGAAAAAGTTAGCAAGCTTAAGTTAGCTTGCTAGCGTGCTATCGTTTGCATGCTAACAGTTAACAAGTGTCACATATCAATTTATATGACTCTGGGCTAAACGGTAACAAAATTAGCTCAAAAAATTAGCATGCTAATATTTGCATGCTAATGTAAGCATGCTAGCAAGCTAACGTGGGCACGATAATAGTTGGCTTGTTTTACAGACTAAGTTATATGACTCTAAGGTGTATGGCTGGGGAATTAGAGGGAAAAAAAAAAGTTAATTTAGCAAAAAAAAGTTAGCACTTCAATGTTAGCATGCTAACATTTGCATGCTAACTGTTTACGCAAGCGCCCATTCACTGCTGCTTAGCAGCATGTGAATGGGCTCTTGCATTGCAGCAGGCCCATAATTATTTTAGTATGAAGTTTTGAATTTTTTTTCTTTACATTATGCTATTTTGCTCTTCTTTTGCTTTTTACTTTTCCTGTTCAATTGTATTTTCAGAAAGTGCCGTTAAAAAGCTAAATCATTGACTGATTGATTGATTGAAACTTGTATACCGTATTTTTCGGACTATAAGTCACAGTTTTTTTCATAGTTTGGCCGGGGGTGCGACTTATACTCAGGGGCGATTTATGTGTGAAATTATTAACACATTACCGTAAAATATCAAATATTATTATTTAGCTCATTCACGTAAGAGACTAGACGTATAAGATTTCATCGGATTTAGCGATTAGGAGTGACAGATTGTTTGGTAAACGTATAGCATGTTCTATATGTTATAGTTATTTGAATGACTCTTTCCATAATATGTTACGTTAACATACCAGGCACGTTCTCAGTTGGTTATTTATGTGTCATATAACGTACACTTATTCAGCCTGTTGTTCACTATTCTTTATTTATTTTAAATTGCCTTTCAAATGTCTATTCTTGGTTTTGGGTTTTATCAAATAAATTCCCCTAAAAAATGCGACTTATACTCCAGTGCGACTTATATATGTTTTTTTCCTTTATTATGCATTTTCGGCCGGTGCGACTTATACTCCAGAGCAACCTATACTCCGAAAAATACGGTAAGTAGATTGCATAGTACAGTATTATACTTTTTTTTCTATTTCCACAGCCATACAACTTTGAGTTATATAACTTGGTATATGAATTGATTGATTGATTGATTGATTGAGACTTTCATTAGTAGATTGCACAGTACAGTACATATACCGTACAATTGACCACTAAATGGTAACACTCGAATAAGTTTCCACATTAATCAAATCATGGAAATTAAACTAATCTAATCTTTGCAAACAATAAAAAAATAAAAACATTTTAAAAGATAATATGCTAAAATTATTAGTCAATTTGAAAGCTTTTTTGGAAAACTTGCAAGCTATACAGAGCAACACATCATCTTAATTCCAATTGTTTGTTTTCTGTTCATAACCTTTATGGACAGAATTTCTAGGCACAGTCAGGGCGTTGAGGGTATCTGGTTTGGTGGCTGCAGGATTAGGTCTCTGCTTTTTGCAGATGATGTGGTCCTGATGGCTTCATCTGGCCAGGATCTTCAGCTCTCACTGGATCGGTTCGCAGCCGAGTGTGAAGCGACTGGGATGGGAATCAGCACCTCCAAGTCCGAGTCCATGGTTCTCGCCCGGAAAAGGGTGGAGTGCCATCTCCGGGTTGGGGAGGAGATCTTGCCCCAAGTGGAGTAGTTCAAGTACCTCGGAGTCTTGTTCACGAGTGAGGGAAGAGTGGATCGTGAGATCGACAGGCGGATCGGTGTGGCGTCTTCAGTAATGCGGACGCCGTATCGATCCGTTGTGGTGAAGAAGGAGCTGAGCCGGAAGGCAAAGCTCTCGATTTACCGGTCGATCTACGTTCCCATCCTCACCTATGGTCATGAGCTTTGGGTCATGACCGAAAGGACAAGATCACGGGTACAAGCGGCCGAAATGAGTTTCCTCCGCCGGGTGGCGGGGCTCTCCCTTAGAGATAGGGTGAGAAGCTCTGTCATCCGGGGGGAGCTCAAAGTAAAGCCGCTGCTCCTCCACATCGAGAGGAGCCAGATGAGGTTGTTCGGGCATCTGGTCAGGATGCCACCCGAACGCCTCCCGAGGGAGATGTTTAGGGCACGTCCGACCGGTAGGAGGCCACGGGGAAGACCCAGGACATGTTGGGAAGACTATATATCCCGGCTGGCCTTGGAACGCCTCAGGATCCCCCGGGAGGAGCTGGACGAAGTGGCTGGGGAGAGGGAAGTCTGGGCTTCCCTGCTTAGGCTGCTGCTCCCGCGACCCGACCTCGGATAAGCGGAAGAAGATGGATGGATGGATGGATGGATGGATGTTTCAAACAAACCCCCCGCTATCCCAAAAGGGACAAGCGATAGAAAATGGATGGATGGATGGATGTTTCAAACAAATCAGAGGATTTAAGTTCACCCTATAATGATCATTTTAATTACAAAAGGCAGGTTGATACTTCTATGTAATTATGCATGACATCTATGAATTTTCACAATGTTACACAAGAATTAACCTCACCACTCACCAGTCGTTCCAGAGGTGAAGATGTAAAGGGTTGGAGTTTTGAGGGAGGTGGCGGCGCGTAAAATTGCTGGCACGGGTTTGTCGGAGGCAGCATCGACGTGTGCCAACAGGCTGTGCACCTGTGTGTTCCTGCACTGGCCGCTCATGGACCACACCTGAATGTTGTCCTCCACTAAGGTGCTAATGATGCCATCAACACATTCTACATCTGTAAAGAACAAAATGTCACCATTATAAGAATATCAACTGCATATTATTCCCTGTCTGTCTTAACACTGTTTAATTCAATGTTACACAACAATGAGAGCAAGGTCGATATTGTAAATAATGTTGCGCATTCTTACAACTACCTAAGCACATGACAATTAAAAAGTGGTAGTAGACTTATGGCTGTGTCTAAGGTCCAATAGTTCCATCAGTACTTTGGAATCTAGAGACAGACAACTTGCGGCCTGCGGGCCAGATGAAGCCCTTGCCATTGATTAATCTGACCCACGGATTGTTTTCCAATTGAGAATTCTTAGAGCACCACAGTCGGTTGACCATTTTAAGAAGGGACTAAAATCCCACCTTTTTAGCACAGCTTTTATCTAATTTCTCTGCCTTCTTGTTTTTAAAATAGCACTGCTTGCCTATCTGTTTTATCCAGTGCTTTCATGCTCTTATTTCTATTTTTATCTATGTTTCTGTTTTATCTAGTGTGTGTCATGATTTCAATTCTATTTTTTAATTTTTTATTATATATTCTTACTTTCTATTTTTATTTTTAATACTTCGTAGCACTTTGAGATTTTAACAAATGTAAAGTGCGTTACAAATGCAATTCATTATTATTATTTATTAATTGAAAAAACCCTGACAAATAATATTTTTAAAAATACATTGTATCTTTCTGATACATGTCTCCGAACTTTTGCTTTCAAGTTTAGCATTAACTCAGCGCTAGTGTTGTCCCGATACCAATATTTTGGTACTAGTACCAAAATATATTTCGATACTTTCTGTTACTTTGATACTTTTCTAAATAAAGGGGACCACAAAAATTTGCATTATTGGGTTTATGTTTAACAAAAAGTCTTACGGTACATTGAACATATGTTTCTTATTGCAAGTTTGTCCTTAGATAAAATAGTGAACATATAAAAAAAACTTGTCTTTTAGTAGTAAGTAAGCAAACAAATTCTCTTAATTTAGCTGCTGACATATGCAGTAACATATTGTGTCATTTATAATTTTATTATTTTGTCAACATTATTAAGGACAAGTGGTAGAAAATGAATTATTAATCTACTTGTTCATTTACTGTAAATATCTGCTTACTTTCTCTTTTAACACTTCTGTTAAAATGTAATAATCACTAATTCTTCTGTTTGGATGCTTTACATTAGTTTTGGATGATACCACAAATTTAGGTATGGATCCAATACCAAGTCGCTACAGGATCATACATTGGTCATATTCAAAGTCCTCATGTGTCCAGGGACATATTTCCTGAGTTTATAAACATAATATAAATTTTTTAAAAACGAACAATTTTGTGATGATAAAAAGAATCGATGTAATCATAGTAGTATAGACTAGATACGCTCCTGTACTTGGTATCATTACAGTGGATGTTAGGTGTAGATCCACCAATGGTGTTTACATTCAGGAACGGCCTCATTAGCGGTGTTGCCAGTGAGTTATAGTGTGTAGTGAAGCAGGGATGATACTTGTAAGAAACGTACTTTGTCGCCATGGAGGTGAGGATTAGTGATTTAGAAGTAGCTACAACACTGCCGACTGCGGATGGACTTTAGCCGCTAGCTACACTGCAAAAAGTCAGTGTTCAAAAACAAGGGAAAAAAATACAAAAATTAGGGGTATTTTATTTGAACTAAGCACAATTATCTGCCAATAGAACAAGAAAATTTGGCTTGTCAAGACTTTCCAAAACAAGTAAAATTAGCTAACTTCAAAGAACCCAAAAATACCTTAAAATAAGTATATTCTCACTAATAACAAGTGCACTTTTCTTGGTAGAAAAAAAAAATACCTTTTTGCTCAATATGTTGAAAAATATTCTTAAATTACGTAAATGCTAGTGCCATTATCTTGACATAATGATATGCGCTCGGCATCATGATTTTTTTTTTCATGCTCGAAGTAAGAAATGATTACTTTAAAAAAGTAGTTTTATACTTGTGAGTGTTGATGACACAGCTTTGCAACAGTTGATATTCTAGTTTCAAGCATGTTTTACTCAATATAGGTCATAAAATCTCAGCAACAAGCTGTAATATCTTACTGAGATCATTTAGGACCAAAACCCTTAAAACAAGTAAAACACTAACATAAAATCTGCTTAGTGAGATGAATTATCTTATTCAGACAGAACATAAGCAAATATCACCCTTATTTGAGATATTCAATCTTACTTAGATTTCAGTTAATGCAGTGTAGCTCGCCATGTCTTAAAGCACCTCTTCCTGGAGGCGTTTCAGTGTTATAGATTCACCTTTTTTGTTAGTTTTTAAGCCAAAATGCGTCCGTTCTCCCTTTTCTGTCTACACACTGTGTCTGCGTGTAAGTACTCCGTGATTGTGCGCTGCCGCACATGCTCGTCTTCTCGTAAACCAGCAATGACACGACGTGACGGGTTTCGGGGGGTGTTTGGCCGGTACTTTTTAGAGGTGGTATAGTACCGAATATGATTCATTAGTATCGCGGTACTATACTAATACCGCTATACCGTACAACCCCACTCAGCGCGCCCCAGAGGTTTTTGTAAATGCCTGGGCAAATTTGCCATTATAGTGGTACCTCAACCTACAAGTATTTTGAGATACAAGCTGTCTCTCCGGTTATTGTCATTAATAACTTGCTAGCATAAATTTTACTTACTAGTCTCTCAACACTAAAGTGCATTGTTATTGTCAAATAAATGCCGGATGATCTGCCCTAAAACATCCAGTCTCCTCATTAGCCTATAGCTACAAATCGACATATATTTGTTTTCCAACCACGGACACGGAGAAAGTGAGTGTCAAGGACAGTGCTGAGAAGCAGAATGAAAGCTGGAAAAGCCAGCTATTGTGTCAGCAATAACTGCAAAAAACGACATTTATTCACAGAAATAGGGAGAAGCTGCTGATGGCACGTTGTATTGTATCGTGACTAAAGTATTGTGATACGTATCGCATCATGATGTCCTTGCCTAGCCCTATTTCTCACCTTCTTTATGTTGACATGTTGGCATTTTGCAGTTGTGCGCGGGGGGTGGGGGGGACGTAGCTCGGTTGGTAGAGTGGCTGTGCCAGCAACTTGAGGGTTCCAGGTTCGATTCCCGCTTTCGCCATCCTAGTCACTGCCGTTGTGTCCTTGGGCAAGACGCTTTACCCACCTGCTCCCAGTGCCACCGACACTGGTTTAAATGTAACTTAGATATTGGGTTTCACTATGTAAAACGCTTTGAGTCACTAGAGAAAAGCGCTATATAAACATAATTCACTTCACTTCACTTTAAGCAGTCGTCTAACTTCTTATCAACAATTGCAAAACAAAAGTAACAGCTGTAACATATTGATTAGTTCCAGCTGCAATAACACTCCCTGTCTCTCTATAATTGTTTGTCCTTAAATAAAATAGTGACCATTTAAAACAACTTGTCTTTTAGTAGTAAGCAAACAAACAAAGGCTCCTAATTTAGCTGCTGACATATGCAGTAACATGTAGTGTCATTTATCATTCTATTATTTTGTCAACATTATTAAGAACAAGTGGTAGAAAATGAATTATTAATCTACTTGTTCATTTACTGTTAATATCTGCTTACTTTTTCTTTTAACATGTTCTATGTACACTTCTGTTAAAATGTAATAATCACTTATTCTTCTGTTGTTTTGATGCTTTACATTAGTTTTGGATGATACCACAAATGTAGGTATCGATCCGATACCAAGTCGTTACAGGATCATACATTGGTCATATTCAAAGTCCTCATGTGTCCAGGAACATATTTCCTGAGTTTATAAACATTTTTTTTTTTTTACAAACAAAAGAAGATTTTGTGATGCTAAAAATAATTGATGTAATCATAGTACCGTAGTATCGAATAGATACGCTCCTGTACAGACTAATTAGTTAAGCACAATGTTTGCAATAACACTCCTTGTCTCTCTATAATTGCCATTGTTCACTGATAATGAAGGAAGCTAAGAAGTGTGTTATGTGTTTTACCATCTCACATTACACAAGTAAGAATTAGTGTGGGGGGGGAAAAACTATCAAAAGTTGTGTATTTCAGCCAAGAGTACTTTTTATTGACCTTAAAAACAAGCCCATGTGTTGAGTTTGTTTGGCGACCTTATTAACAAAATAGACTTAAACTTTAGGTGCCACTAAAACACAAATCATAACAATAACTTCTATGCTGTCATAATTGTTTACTTCAGGTCATGCTTTTTCACGTCATATCTAAAGCTAAATACTTGAGTACTGCATCCAACAGCCACAAATCTGTTTTGCAGTGAAACTTGTATTAGAAATATTTCTTCCTGTCCCCGAAATGTTGTGATTCACCTGTTTTGTATTCTTCTGAGATGAAAATAAGATTAAAATTGAGTCTTCTTAAACGGTCGTTTAGTTCACTAAACCAGTTCAGTGAGTTCAATGTCATAGGTTGGCCTGGCCCTTGGTCACAGACGGTAAGTATTTGAATGGCCTCGTCTAGTGTACACTGTGTACTTTAGTTCCTGACGACGCAGAAGTTGACTGTTTCGTGCTGTCACAAATCAAATACTGTCATTGTACCCTTGCCAGAAATGTATTCTTCTCTCCTTTTTCATTGTGAATTGCAATTGTATCTGTTAGGGACATTCCGATGAGTGTTTTATGCTGCAGATTCCCATACCAGTCATCCATAAGTACAAACCCCGTTTCCATATGAGTTGGGAAATTGTCCATCCATCCATCCATTTTCTACCGCTTATTCCCTTTGGGGTCGCGGGGGGCGCTGGAGCCTATCTCAGCTACAATCGGGCGGAAGGCGGTGTACACCCTGGACAAGTCGCCACCTCATCGCAGGGCCAACACAGATAGACAGACAACATTCACACTCACATTCACACACTAGGGTCAATTTAGTGTTGCCAATCAACTTATCCCCAGGTGCATGTCTTTGGAAGTGGGAGGAAGCCGGAGTACCCGGATGGAACCCACGCAGTCACGGGGAGGACATGCAAACTCCACACAGAAAGATCCGGAGCCCGGGATTGAACCCAAGACTACTCAGGACCTTCGTATTGTGAGGCAGATGCACTAACCCCTGTTCCACCGAGCTGCCCTTGGGAAATTGTGTTAGATGCAAATATAAACGGAATACAATGATTTGCAAATAATTTTCAACCCATATTCAGTTGAATATGCTACAAAGACAACATATTTGATGATAAACTTTTTTTTTTGCAAAGAATCATTAACTTTAGAATTTGATGCCATCAACACGTGACAAAGAAGTTGGGAAAGGTGGCAATAAATACTGATAAAGTTGAGGAATGCTCATCAAACACTTCTTTGGAACATCCCACAGGTGAACAGGCAAATTGGGAACAGGTGGGTGCCATGATTGGGTATAAAAGTAGATTCCATGAAATGCTCAGTCATTCACAAACAAGGATGGGGCGAGGGTCACCACTTTGTCAACAAATGCGTGAGCAAATTGTTGAACTGTTTAAGAAAAACATTTCTCAACCAGCTATTGCAAGGAATTTAGGGATTTCACCTAAATTCATCAAAGGGTTCAGAGAATCTGGAGAAATCACTGCACGTAAGCAGCAAAGCCCGTGACCTTCGATCCCTCAGGCTGTACTGCATCAACAAGCGACATCAGTGTGTAAAGGATATCACCACATGGGCTCAGGAACACTTCAGAAACCCACTGTCAGTAACTACAGTTGGTCGCTACATCTGTAAGTGCAAGTCAAAACTCTCCTATGCAAGGCGAAAACCGTTTATCAACAACACCCAGAAACGCTGTCGGCTTCGCTGGGCCTGAGCTCATCTAAGATGGACTGATACAAAGTGGAAAAGTGTTCTGTGGTCTGACAAGTCCACATTTCAAATTGTTTTTGGAAACTGTGGACGTCGTGTCCTCCGGACCAAAGAGGAAAAGAACCATCCGGATTGTTATAGGCGCAAAGTTGAAAAGCCAGCATCGGTGATGGTATGGGGGTGTATTAGTGCCCAAGACATGGGTAACTTACACATCTGTGAAGGCGCCATTAATGCTGAAAGGGACATACAGGTTTTGGAGCAACATATGTTGCCATCCAAGAAACGTTACTATGGACGCCCCTGTTTATTTCAGCAAGACAATGCCAAGCGACGTGTTACATCAATGTGACTTCATAGTAAAAGAGTGCGGGTAGTAGACTGGCCTGTCTGTAGTCCAGACCTGTCTCCCATTGAAAATGTGTGGTGCATTATGAAGCCTAAAATACCACAACAGAGACCCCCGGACTGTTGAACAACTTAAGCTGTACATCAAGCAAGAATGGGAAAGAATTCCACCTGAGAAGCTTAAAAAATGTGTCTCCTCAGTTCCCAAACGTTTACTGAGTGTTGTTAAAAGAAAAGATGATGTAACACAGTGGTGAACATGCCCTTTCCCAACTACTTTGGCACGTGTTACAGCCATGAAATTCTAAGTTAATTATCATTTGCAAAAAATAAATGAAGTTTATCAGTTTGAACATCAAATATCTTGTCTTTGTAGTGCATTCAATTGAATATGGGTTGAAAAGATTTTGCAAATCATTGTATTCCGTTTATATTTACATCCAACACAATTTCCCAACTCATATGGAAACGGGGTTTGTAAGATCGGTCGATACCAATATGGATATGGATTACATGTAATAACTCAAAATTGTTATATTTATGGTGAGTACCGAGAGGGACAAGCGGTAGAAAATGCATTGGATGGATGGACTATATACCAGAGGTGGGACCAAATCATTGTTTTGCAAGTCACAAGTAAGTCTCAAGTCTTTGCCCTCAAGTCCGAGTCAAGTCCCGAGTCAAGACAGGCAAGCCCCGAGTCAAGTCCAAAGTCTAGACTGGAAAGTCTCAAGTCAAGTCCTAAGTCCTGCATTTTGAGTTTCGAGTCCTTTCAAGTCCTTTTAACCACAGACTAATATATTAACACAGATTGTGTATGCTTTTCAAATGCTGTATTTATTTATTAAAATAAGTGCATTTTAAATTGCAGGAAAGAAAATTGTGCTGACATTGCACTTTATAATAGCACTATTAACCAGTCATTTTAAACATTAACTCATTCCTTTACAGAACAAACACATTGGAAAATAAAGTGCAAATGTACTTATTTGTACAAAAGTGTTAACATTGAAAAAACATGACATATACGTGAACATAACAAAAAAGTTGTACTTTTTATATGTCAGGGCCCTATGCTGCATTGCATTTGCAAAAGACCAAATTAGCCAAGAGTCTGTCAGTCATTTGTGCACGATGGGGGCGTAGTATGATGCCACCATGGCTGAAAACTCGCTCCACTGGAGCACTGGAGGCAGGCACTGCCAAGACTCATGGCCACTCGGAACAGTGAAGGAAGAGTCTTCATGTTCAATGCCCAGAACAAAAGGGGGAGAGAGTTTTTTTGGGTTGGTGCACTACTTGTAAGTGTATCTTGTGTTTTTTATGTTGAATTAATTAAAAATATATATATAATAATAATAATAATTCTTGTGCGGCCCGATACCAATCGATCCACGGACCAGTACCGGGCCGCGGCCCGGTGGTTGGGGACCACTGAGGTAAACAACCAACAGTATGTCAGAAAGCTAGCTAAAACGGTACACATATTCATAATATAGTATACATTTTAACTGACCTTTATTTTACTATTTTTGTCTTTTTTTTAGGTGGCTAAAATACGCGGTGCTGCTGACCGCCGTCTAACGTTACGTGTGATATATTGACTAACGTAACCCTGCTTAAAAAAATCACTGAACAAAAAGTATGAATAAGGTAGTGAACTGCAACAGATTCCCGTGTTTGCAATAATGTTATAACGTTAGCAGTGAGTTTACAGCCTCACTGATTTAACTACACAGCAAATAAAAGTCACGTTACTTAGCCAATAAACGTTATCTTACATTCAAAACTTACCGTTCTTTGTGCAACTTCAAATGCCGGACGAAGTTGGAAGTTGTTGCCTCTCCATCAGTAATTTTCGAACCGCATGTGTTGCATGCTGCAAACCGTTTTGTGTTGACCACCTCGTAATTTTTATACCCAAACGAAATTATTTTAGGCATCATTTTTTGTTCACTGGCGTGTGGTTTGGACATGTCTTCTTCCTGCAATTTGATTAGATGAATGCTGTGTGATGAAAACAAAGTAGATCTAATTTGATTGGCTGTTGTACTGAGAGCACACCAGCTGACACACGCAACGCTGATAGACAAGTACACAATGAAAAATACGGAGCGCTCCCGAATAACTTTTTTATCTTTGGGTTTTGGGGAAATTAGCAAGTCATGTCAATTCAAAAGGCTCAAGTCCAAGTGAAGTCACAAGTCATTGATGTTAAAGTCTAAGTTGAGTTGCAAGTCTTTTTACATTTTGTCAAGTCGAGTCTAAAGTCATCAAATTCATGACTCGAGTCTGACTCGAGTCCAAGTCATGTGACTCGAGTCCACACCTCTGCTATATACAGTGTAACGAATTAAACACAATATTTAAATAGTACCTTATTCTCTTTTATTACATACAATCGTTTATTCAAAACAAAGCCAACAGTAAAAAATGACTAAACAAAAGTAAAAACTACAATCTATTACTGCTATGAATTTAGATTTTTGTATTCAAAATCCTCTTTTCTCCAGGGACTTATTGTCTGAATTTGTAAACAATAACAAAAATTACAAAACAAATATGAAATTAAAAAAAACGACCTAATCACTCTAGTCTCGATCATATACTGATACGGCACTTGGTATCAACAGCAGCAATTTATGGATCGATCTGCCCTCTTTTTGCATGTCGTGCACTGACTGACAATGATGACCCATCAACAGTTGTTATATTAAACTGTCTCCAACTCTTTATAATCGACTTGTTAATTTTCTTGTAAATAACTGCTTAATGTCTTTACTAAAGACTTATTTATTTTGTTGTTTAACACTAGCTTAGTGGTTAGCTTAGTTATCAGCGTGCCTGCTCCTGGCTTGCTCTCAGTGTGTAACATGTTTAGCTTCGTCCTCTAGTAATAATGAGACTTGATGAGGATCGAACAGCACATTCGTAATATTTGTACAATAATTTTTTTTTTTAATTACTTTTTCTTGCTTGGGTAAAGGGCGGAGGTCAGCAACCCGCGGCTCTTGAGCCGCATGCGGCTCTTTAGTCCCGCCCTAATGGCTTCCTGGAGCATTTTTAAAAAAGGATTGAAAATGGAAAAAATAATCTTTTTGTTTTAGTATGTTATTTATTTGAGGACAAACATGACACAAACCTTCCCAATTGTTAGAAAGCCCACTGTTCAATCAATCAATCAATCAATGTTTATTTATATAGCCCTAAATCACAAGTGTCTCAAAGGGCTGCACACATCCTGTTTAATATGTTTGTGTGTATGCTTCACTGATGAGAGTATTAGGTGAACATCGTTTTGTCCTACTAATTTCGGCGGTTCTTGAACTCACCGTAGTGTGGACTGTGACGCAACAGTTTGTTTACATGTAAAATCTTCCACTCCTTCTGTCTCATTTTGTCTACCAAAAGTTTTATGCTGTGTGTGAATGCACAAAGGTGAGCTTTGTTGATGTTATTGACTTGTTGGAGTGCTAATCAGGCATATTTGGTCAGTGCATGACTGCAAGCTAATCAATGCTAACATGTTATTTAGGCTAGCTGTATGTACATATTGCATCATTATGCCTCATTTAATATCCTTTACTTTGATCCTCTTTGTATATAATTTAGTTTTGCATGTCTCATGACACATTATCTGTATGTAACATTGGCTGTTATTCTGATAGTTGTGCCATGTTGTTCCAGACCACAGCAAACATGACCTAGCTTGCCAAAGATTGTAATAAATCTATTAAAAGACAGCCTGCCATTTCCTTTAACTTGGACACACACATCTATACCTTTGCCTTTGGCCATTAAAAGCCAGTAATTTCCAGGAGATATCTCACCTTCTGAGTAGCCTCTGATTTACTAATGGTTTCTAATGTAAAAATGTGTAGTATAAATATTACATTTCAACATTTCTGTCAACGAAGATTTGCCTCAGCCTGCGACACAGTCATTTTGATAGTAGGCTATTATAGCTAATATAGACACTTACGTCATGTGTTGCCTTCATTATAAGACTTATATACAGCTTTTCATTTTTTGCGGCTCCAGACAGATTTGTTTTTTGTATTTTTGGTCCAATATGGCTCTTTCAACGTTTTGGGTTGCCGACCCCTGGTATAGGGTTTTTTTCTTTCTTGCTTTGGTACAATAATAAACTTTTTTTTGTTTGTTTGGGTACTGAGAGTTCACTGGATTATGTCATACTTCTCAGTGCAAACGCATTCAAAAGACACACACATTACTCAAAGCGATGTATTTAAACCCGCATGTCCTCCACTTGCAAATCTTGTTTGCAAAGCTTAAAAACAGTAAGTTGATCTACAACAGTGTGCTAAACTGATATAGTTTATTACCACAAATAACTAATGTTCTCTATTCACGCTGTTCCATGGATCCTCCCGCTCACAAGGGCGTTGTGAGGACAGTATTCTTAACCAACATCATGCTTACTTGGTTGAGTAACGGTCACATGGCTGGAGCATAGTAATTCCTATTAACACAATTCTGGTGAAACCAGGACAGCAGCAACCCAATGTTCAGTTCAGTTTACTTTAGTTAGTCTGTGCCACTTCTGTACCATTGTTGAACACGCAGAGGTACATGAATGTACTACCGGGTATATAGTATTATATAGTTGTGTTCAGTTTTTTTTAAATCCTTTAATATTTGTTCCTTCTTTTATGTTTCTTGACCAAATTACCTGTAAAATCTGTCAGCTACACTTGAAACTTGAGTTTCCCTCAGGATCAATAAAGTATGTATTAATCTTAAACATGGTAGAGATTTAAGATATCATAGAACAGATGGTGTTCTCTTGTTCTCATAGAGAATCAGGTCAGATCTGCAGGAGTTGCGTTCATTTCTTGTATTGATAGTTTTCTTGCACTTCCGAGTCTCATTTGCAAGTATGCATTCAGTGCAGTTTGTCCAAAGGGTGTTGCCATAGTCCGAGAGTTGTATACAGCCCCAATGTGCTCCAAATATTGGAACTTCACTACAAGGCGGATTTATTATTCTTTATAGCATATTCTGATATGTTTGGCCTAAATCAGGGGTGTCAAACTTGTTTTCATTGAGTGCCACCTTGCAGTTGTGGTTGCCCTCAGAAGGCCGTTTTTAACAATGAGTAATATGTGAATATACATGTATATATAATACATTTACAATATATTTTTTTTTACATAAGATGCAAAAAAATACTTAAATTTTACTTTAAAAACTGGCAGCTCAGTCACCAGAATGTTACAGTAAAATCAGTGGGGGTTTTTTACAGCATATAAAAAAATGTAATTAATGGAATGGCAAAACAATACCACTGTTTTTAGCAGTAAAATTCAAGCAACAGACCTGCCAGGTTTTTTTTTTTACTGTAAAATCTTGTTGTTTTAATGTTTTTTTTGTTTATTTTTGTAATGTTTTAGTGTCTTAAAAAAACAGTACCAAAGTTGATTTTACGGTGAAAAACTCAGTCGGTGGAATTTAACCGTAAAATCTATTGTCAATTTTACAGTCTACAATTTGATGGATCATTTGTTTTGAAATCATAAGTCAAGCATATATTTAAGTACAATATTTATCTTTATTTTAACCAAAAATATTTTTGGAATACATAATATATCATTTTGATTCTGATAATATTGAATTTTCAAAAGATATACAATTACATGCAGTACATGATTTTAATGTCAAAAGGGAAAAACAAATATATTTAGTAAGAAAAGATTAAGCATTTTATTAACGCATATTATTTCCAGGCTTTCGCGGGCCACATAAAATAATGTGGCGGGCCAGATTTGGCCCCCTGGGCCTTGAGTTTGACACCTGTGGCCTATATTAAGTGTTCAGTTAAGTGTACTTCATGTATTACAGTGCAGTCTTTTTGTTTTTTCCTATTATTATATCATGGCGATCTATAAAGATAAGAGTGAACCATGCAAAAAACAACACTAGTTTTAGCCCTAACTTTACGACAATCAAGTTGACCAACATTTGGCTGAACAACTTTTTTAAGCACTTAATGTTCAACCTTTTGCTTCATCAATAACACCTCTCTACTTTGGTTTAGTCTTAGATGCTAACAATATCAAAAGACAAGACGTGAGGTGAACCACTACGAGCATGCCACTTAAAGCGGCCAAAACCAACTTTCTTACCTATTTGTACCCGTTTTTGTGTATTTGTAATCTGCATAAATCCTAAAAATTTTTAAATCAAACCGTGGAGGCATTGCGGAGATATTTATAAAACAACATTGCCTTCCTTGATAGTTCCTCTAAACGAGCTGTTTGGAATTTGAACTGACATGTGACGTTTTCTGCCCTGTGATGTCAGCGGCTAACTCCATATATGGTATACATTTACCCAAAGTGGTTTGCGCGAGTCCGCCATTATAGTCCGCGCTATAATCAATAAGCGCCTTCTATTTCTCTATAATACTAGCAATACTAACAACACGGAATGCTAACAACAGGGCTAATGGTGATAGCTGCGAATGCCAAGTTGACAGACTTGTGGCAGAACAATTTATGCCCGTGGTTTCACATGGAAGCCCAGTTCTGACTTAGAGGAATTACCCAGGATGTGATGAAGTATTTCCACTTAGTGGTGATGTCGCAGTAGCCGGGCAACGGCCATAGCAATGACGCTTGGAGGATGCTTTGGGCTACCAGTGAGTACTGTAATCTACAGTAGGACACACTCGAGGCTACTATATTGGGTGAAACAAGTGTAAAGGTGACTATATGGGGGTTATTTCATGTTTAGAGGGCTCTAATTATGTTTAAAAAAAACTTTTTTAAAAGGTTGTAAACTATTTTTTTAAGCTTTTATTATTAAAAGTGGCAGAAGTTCACCAGTCAGGCCTGGAACCAACTAGTCGCAATAAATGAGGGACGACTGTACTTCCATTAAGCTGAATGTACAAGTCTTGTTCTTTGATGAGCCCTGCAAAGTGTTTGCCTGTAAGTACTTGTACTAATAATGTGTATCTTAGTTGTGTATTTGATTGTCCTATTCAGAGGTGTTGACATCGCTCAATAGAATTGCCAATGCTAACCAGTAACATGTAGCAAAACTGATGTAAATTAGCATCAGGCTAGCACTTTTCTTTTAATGCCTTTCATTTATGTTGGAATGTCACATACAAGTTATTTTGCATCTCATGTAAGCAATATTAACATTTGTACTTCTGCGTGTCCAGTTTTAGGGTAAAAATACTTTAAAAAGCATGAGTGTTTATTGACAACCTGTTATCTATCTGCTAAACTAGCAACAGACTTTAGCGGGGGCGGAACATTTAAGCTACTGTACAAAATTTCTTGAAAGTACTTTTTAAAATAAGCCGTTAAGACAGTTCTTCACCCGATTTAAGTAATTTTAGCAATCTGGTTAATTGTTTTCTCAATCTTGATACTATACATGACAATAAATTAGGGTTACTAACCGGTCACTTCAAAAACAGAATTGGGGACGGCATGATAAGTGGATTATGTTTTACATATCATCTTCAAGCCGCTTTCTGACAGTCGCTTCATGATGCGCCGTTTTGTGGGCGGTCTTATTTACGTGGCTCACCTTCGGCAGCGTCTTTTCTCCGTCATCTTTGTTGTAGAGGTGTAGCGTGCAAGGACGGGGTTGGAAGAAGTGTCAAAAGATGGAGCTAACTGTTTTAATGACATTGAGACTTTACTTAAATAAATAACGGAGCAGCATCTCATCATCCGTGGCTCACAAGTGCAACAACAACGCCGGAATGTGTCCTGTGAAAAACCGTACGACCGGAACTCTCTAATAACTAAAGTTCCTTGGGTGAATAATGATAACTCAGTACACCGGTATGTTTTAGCGCTTTCAGGGCGAGTTTACTGACAAATATAAGTAAGAACTTTACACTACTTTGTATTAGAAATGGCAACAGCAGAGGATGAATGTCACATAACAAGAAGATAGAGAAAAAGAAGAAGCTTATCGACTACGAAATCGGCACGGACTACAAAGGCAGACGCGCGCAAATTTTCAGGATTTATGCAGATCCCAAATACAGATCAGAAGGTACCAGAAGGTAAGAAAAGGTGCTTTCGCATAATATTGCAAAGCAAAACGGCAGATAATATGTCTTACTTTATCCACACACCATAACAATACTCGTATGTTAAAGCACAGTACAATCCATCAAGCGGTGCGGCTTCATAGATTATCAAAGTCGTACTAAAACATTTTGATAAGATTTTTGAGCGCCGTGTGTAATGTTCTATATTTTCAATGGAACGTATGAAATTTTGGAGTTGTTTACTTGAGTCATATTGCAGTCTACATGTATCTCTTATGTGTGACTGCCATTATATTGCAGTCTACACGTATCTCTTATGTGTGACTGCCATCTACTGGTCACATTTATAATTTCACCATGTACCGTATTTTCCGGAGTATAAGTCGCTCCGGAGTATAAGTCGCTCCGGAGTATAAGACGCACCGGCCGAAAATGCATACATAATAAAGAAGGGAAAAAACATATATATAAGTCGCACTGGAGTATAAGTCGCATTTTTGGGGGAAATTTATTTGATAAAACCCAAAACCAAGAATAGACATTTGAAAGGCAATTTAAAATAAATAAAGAATAGTGAACAACAAACAATACGTGAGTGTACGTTATATGAGGCATAAATAACCAACTGAGAACGTGCCTGGTATGTTAACGTAACATATTATTGTAAGAGTCATTCAAATATCTATAACATATAGAACATGCTATACGTTTACCAAACAATCTGTCACTCCTAATCGCTAAATCCCATGAAATCTTATACGTCTAGTCTCTTACATGAATGAGCTAAATAATATTATTTGATATTTTACGGTAATGTGTTAATAATTTCACACATAAGTCGCTCCTGAGTATAAGTCGCACCCCTTGCCAAACTATGAAAAAAACTGTGACTTATAGTCCGAAAAATACGGTACCAAATAAAATAGCTTCGAGGTCGGTAAGCACAACCAAATGATTCCGTACAATAGGCGCACCGGGTTATAAAATTAAAAAATTCCCCACGACAGATACCACCGTAATGCTGCTTAGCTGTTGTGTAGCTGCTCGCTCCAAGTAGTCAAAAGCTTACAATTTTACCTTTTGTAAATGACTTGACAAAAATATGAGAAAAGACCAACCGTATGTGCTTACTGGCGGACATCTAGATGTTATCTGTCTGTCCAGCTTTCCACAAGTAGGACTGCTGGTAACGGAGCGCTTATACCGGAGTTTAGATGCATGCTGATATATCCTGATACTTGTTTCTTTTGCTAATATCAAACCAATATCAATATTGGGACCCCTACAAAGATCACTTAAATACTGACAACAAAGTCATACAATCGCAATCTGATGCAATGTTTTTTTTGTTTTTTTTATAACATCGCAATTTATTCCGTTTTTAAATTTAAGTGGAGTGGTGATTGGGGTTTTTTTGGCGACACCGAGTGTCCGCAAATTGACTTGGGCTGATATTCGATAAGTCAGTTAATCAAACGATAAATGAAAATTAACTTGGTAAGTTTGCCAGCCTCGATACCCGCTAAGTGCATGTGTGTTTATGGGCTGCAAGGGGCAGAGTGGTCACTCTTTGCAGCAGCTGTGGGCCTTTGTACCATATGTACAGTACATAAACAGTAATAATGATAACCGCTGTAAAATCCCTGACATTTAGCAGGGCTGGGCGATATAGACGAAAAAGTATATCTCGATATATATTTTTACTTAAACTCGATATTTATCTCAATATATTTTCCGGTTAAAATATACACATAGATATATTCATTTTTGAGCGAAATTAACTGAAATTGAAGTGAATGACAACTGTACTGTAAACAGTCAGTGGCACTTTTATTAACCTAGTTAGCAGAGGTGTGGACTCGAGTCACATGACTTGGACTCGAGTCAGACTCGAGTCATGAATTTGATGACTTTAGACTCGACTTGACAAAATGTAAAAAGACTTGCAACTCGACTTAGACTTTAACATCAATGACTTGTGACTTCACTTGGACTTGATCCTTTTGAATTGACATGACTTGACATGACTTGCTACTTTCCCCAAAACCCAAAGATGAAAAAGTTATTCGGGAGCGCTCCGTATTTTTCATTGTGTACTTGTCTATCAGCCTTGCGTGTGTCAGCTGGTGTGCTCTCAGTACAACAGCCAATCAAATTAGATCTACTTTGTTTTCATCACACAGCATTCATCCAATCAAATTGCAGGACAACCAACGAAGAAGACATGTCCAAACCACACGCCAGTGAACAAAAAATGATACCTAAAATAATTTTGTTTGGGTATAAAAATTACGAGGTGGTCAACACAAAACGGTTTGCAGTATGCAACACATGCGGTTCGAAAATTACTGATGGAGAGGCAACAACTTCCAACTTCGTCCGGCATTTGAAGTTGCACAAAGAACGGTAAGTTTTGAATGTAAGATAACGTTTATTGGCTAAGTAACGTGACTTTTATTTGCTGTGTAGTTAAATCAGTGAGGCTGTAAACTCACTGCTAACGTTATAACGTTATTGCAAACACGGGAATCTGTTGCAGTTCACTACCTTATTCATACTTTTTGTTCAGTGATTTTTTTTTAAGCAGGGTTACGTTAGTCAATATATCACACATAACGTTAGACGGCGGTCAGCAGCACCGCGTATTTTAGCCACCTAAAAAAAGACAAAAATAGTAAAATAAAGGTCAGTTAAAATGTATACTATATTATGAATATGTGTACCGTTTTAGCTAGCTTTCTGACATACTGTTGGTTGTTTACCTCAGTGGTCCCCAACAACTGGTCCGTGGATCGATTGGTATCGGGCCGCACAAGAAATATTTTTTTTTTTTTTTTTTTTTTTTTTTAATTAAATCAACATAAAAAACACAAGATACACTTACAAGTAGTGCACCAACCAAAACAACTCTCTCCCCCCTTTTGTTCTGGGCATTGAACATGAAGACTCTTCCTTCACTGTTCCGAGTGGCCATGAGAGTCTTGGCAGTGCCTGCCTCCAGTGCTCCAGTGGAGCGAGTTTTCAGCCATGGTGGCATCATACTACGCCCCCATCATGCACAAATGACTGACAGACTCTTGGCTAATTTGGTCTTTTGCAAATGCAATGCAGCATAGGGCCCTGACATATAAAAAGTACAACTTTTTTGTTATGTTCACGTATATGTCATGTTTTATCAATGTTAACACTTTTGTACAAATAAGTACATTTGCACTTTATTTTTCAATGTGTTTGTTCTGTAAAGGAATGAGTTAATGTTTAAAATGACTGGTTAATAGTGCTATTATAAAGTGCAATGTCAGCACAATTTTCTTTCCTGCAATTTAAAATGCACTTGTTTTAATAAATAAATACAGCGTTTGAAAAGCATACACAATCTGTGTTAATATATTAGTCTGTGGTTAAAAGGACTTGAAAGGACTCGAAACTCAAAATGCAGGACTTAGGACTTGACTTGAGACTTTCCAGTCTTGACTTTGGACTTGACTCGGGGCTTGCCTGTCTTGACTCGGGACTTGACTCGGACTTGAGGGCAAAGACTTGAGACTTACTTGTGACTTGCAAAACAATGACTTGGTCCCACCTCTGCTAGTTAGTCAAGATGGGTATTAACAGCACAGAAAAGAAACTGTTTAAGTAGGACAGAATTACATAACATGAATAAAATATTTTTGGTTGTGATTTTTAATCAAGTGCAACATTTTGCTAACAAGGTATATTTTATTTGTATTATTTGTTTGTTTTATGTAACTTGGATATTTTAAAGTTTACATTCTAATTAAAATGGGAAAATATACGAGAAACACAAGTTGCATTTGAAAGTGTATACTTGCATTATGTATTATTATTTAATCAGTGTTTAATTTGGTCTCAAAATAAAGTTGGCAATAACGTGGTTTATCGGCAATAATTTGTAGGTCAATATATCGTCAGGCAAAATGTGTTATCGGCCCAGGCCAAACCACAATAATTCATTACGCATAAGGGGAGCCGCACTTTTTGGGGAAATTTGCCTATTATTCACAGTCCTTATGTAAGACAAGAACACATTTGTTTTTCTGTTTTATGCATTCGAACTAGTCAATAAATGCCAACAAAAATAAGCTTAAAATGGAGCATCCAAACACTTCCATCATTGTTGTATGCACACACTATGTATATGTAAAATGTAGTAACAGGCACATGCATAATAACATATATTATTTATGTATTTTAGTCATTTTAAACACACGCGGTGCAATAATTTCAAAAACGCATTACAACGTTCGCTTTTTTTTTTTCAACATCACTGATTACTACTAACTGCAGACTTCATTAAAGCCAACAAACATAATAAACTATTCACTTACTGTACAATGTCTGCTCTTACTGATATAATCTTAAAATGTTGATATATTCCTGTTCAGATGAAGAATAACTCATAATCCTAGCGAAGTGTCTTTCTGGGTCTTTTTTGCCATTTCCGGGTCTAAATTGGCTGTCAAAATGTACCAACTTGTCGGTTTATGTCCACATCATTTTACTATCCAGGTGAGAGGCATGATTTATAATCTATAATAAACTATCACGAGGCCCTGGTGTGTGAATGTGAGTGTGAATGTTGTCTGTCTATCTGTGTTGGCCTTGCGATGAGGTGGCGACTTGTCCAGGGTGTACGCCGCCTTCCGCCCGAATGCAGCTGAGATAGGCTCCAGCGACCCCCCGCGACCCCGAAAAAGACAAGTGGTAGAAAATGGATGAATGGATGGAGGCGAGAAAGCAGATCACCAGCTGATGGGGTCAATATAGCAGCATAAGGAAGTTACCTCTCTGTGACAATGTGCCACTAAGCCTGAGTCCTTAACATTAGCTCTAATAATAACAATAATGCTAATATTTGGTTAATATTACATGTAAATGAAGTATTTTTGGCACTTTGATTGTTATTTATTGGGTTGTATGGTCGAAATAGGCGCAATGACATCATGGGTCCCATTGGCTTCATTGTTAGCGGACTTTTACAAAACCCAAAACCAAGTAAAGTTGGCACGTTGTGTAAATCTTCAGTTAAAACAGAACACAATCATTTTCAAATCCTTTTCAATCTATATTCAATTGAATGCACAAGATACTTAAAGTTCGAACTAAGAAACGTTATTTTTTGCAAATATTAGCTCATTTGGAATTTGATGCCTGCAACATGTTTCAAAAAATCTGGCACAAGTGGCAAAAAAGACTGAGAAAGTTGAGGGAATGCTCATCAAACACTTATTTGAAATATCCCACAGGTAAACAGGCTAATTGGTAACAGGTGGGTGCCATGATTGGGTATAAAAGCAGCTTCCATGAAATGCCCAGTGATTCATAAACAAGGATGGGGCGAGGGTCACCACTTTGTGAACAAATGCGTGACCAAATTGTCGAACCGTTTAAGAACAACATTTCACAACAAGCTATTGCAAGGAATTTAGGGATTTCACCATCTACGGTCCGTAATATCATCAAAAGGTTCAGAGAATCTGGAGAAATCCCTGCACATAAGTGGCAAACCCGTGAAATTTGATCCCTCAGGCGGCACTGCATCAAAAAATGACATCAGTGTGTAAAGGATATCACATGGGCTCAGGAAATTTTCAGAAAACCACTGTCAGTAACTACAGTTAACATCTGTAAGTGCAAGTCAAAACTCTACTATGCAAAGTGAAAGCCATTTATCAACAACACCCAGAAACACCGCCGGCTTCGCTCGGCCCCGAGCTCATCTAAGATGGACTGATGCAAAGTGGAAAAGTAGTTCTGTAGTCTGATGAGTCCACATTTCAAATTGTTTTTGGAAAATGTGGACGTCGTGTTCTCCGGACCAAAGAGGAAAAGAACAATGGCAAAGTTCAAAAGCCAGCATCTATGATGGTATGGGGGTGTATTAGTGCCCAAGACATGGGTAACTTACACATCTGTGAAGGCACCATTAATGCTGAAAGGTACATACAGGTTTTGGAGCAACATATGTTGCCATCCAAGCAACGTCTTTTTCATAGACGCCCCTGCTTATTTCAGCAAAACAATGCCAAGCCACATTCTGCACGTGTTACAACAGCGTGGCTTTATAGTAAAAGAGTGCAGGAACTAGTCTGGCCTGCTTGTAATCCAGACCTGTCTCCCATTGAAAATGTGTGGCGCATTATGAAGCGTAAGATACCACAAGGGAGACCCCGGACTGTTGAACAACTTAAGCTGTACATCAAGCAAGAATGGGAAAGAATTCCACCTGAAAAGCTACAAAAATTGGTCTCCTCAGTTCCCAAACGTTTACTGAGTGTTGTTCAAAGGAAATGCCATGTAACACAGTAGTAAAAATGCCCCTGTGTCATTTTTTTTTGCAATGTGTTGCTGCCATTAAATTCTAAGTTAATGATAACCGTATTTTTCGGACTATAAGTCGCAGTTTTTTTCATAGTTTGGCCAGGGGTGCAACTTATACTCAGGAGCGACTTATGTGTGAAATTATTAACACATTACCGTAAAATATCAAATAATATTATTTAGCTCATTCACGTAAGAGACGAGACGTGTAAGATTTCATCGGATTTAGCGATTAGGAGTGACAGATTGTTTGGTAAACGTATAGCATGTTCTATATGTTATAGTTATTTGAATGACTCTTTCCATAATATGTTACGTTAACATACCAGGCACGTTCTCAGTTGGTTATTTATGCGTCATATAACGTACACTTATTCAGCCTGTTGTTCACTGTTCTTTATTTATTTTAAATTGCCTTTCAAATGTCTATTCTTGGTGTTGGGTTTTATCAAATAAATTTCCCCCAAAAATGCGACTTATACTCCAGTGCGACTTATATATGGTTTTTTTTCTTCTTTATTATGCATTTTCGGCCGGTGCGACTTATATTCCGGAGCGACTTATACTCCGATAAATACGGTATTTGCCAAAAAATAAGTTTCTCAGTTCGAATATTAAATATCTTGTCTTTGCAGTCTATTCAATTAAATATAAGTTGAAAAGGATTTGCAAATCATTGTATTCTGTTTTAATTTACGAATTACACAACATGCCAACTTCACTGGTTTTGGGTTTTGTAGTTTATTTACAAGTTTGAATGCACAAAAAATGGCATTTGTGTTCTTTTCTCTCATAAGAATTTAAAAATTATAGGCACAATTCCCCTTTATGCTAATGACGCAGTGAGTTGGATGATGCGGACACATTTGTTACTGTATAATTTATAATACTCCTCTGCCTTAGGAGACGTTGTATGTCTAAGTAATATTCAACTATGTTAATTTGATACTTGTTTATACTGACAAATTGTTTCCAAATAATGACCTACTTTCCACAACCACAATGACATAAGATATAAGAGGATGGATTTACCTGCGCCAACTATCATGGTTTTGGCTCCACAGCAGCTGAAGCAATGAAGCAAAGATCTCGACTTGATGTTGGTGTTGAGAAACGCCACCGAGCAGCCGAGTTTCGCCAAGGCGAACCAGACGCAGATGAAGTCGGGCTCGTTGTTCATGAGCAAGGCAACGCAGTCGCCTTTCCTCACGTCGAGTTTGTGGAGGAAAACATTGGCCAACCTGTTGCTGCGCAGCTCCACGTCCTTATAGGTGAAGGTGCGTCCTTCGTATATGACAAAAGCCTTGTTGGGGATGCGGTGAGCCTGCTGGATGAACCTGTCCAGCACGGTGCACACCCTGGAGGTTAACTTGAACAGCTCCAGCCGCACGCCGTATCGAACCACACTCAACAGGAAGACGAAATCTTTCCAAAAGTACGGAAAACAAAGTGCCTGCAAAATATGAAGCGAGAAAAGAGCCATGGCCAGGGCTGAGAACCAGCCCAAAAAGAGCATGGTATCTGTTGGCGCGGAGGACGGGGAAGACGCCTCGTCCCTTACTCGTCCGCACCTACGTACTCATCGTGACAAACAAACTGTCAACGTGACGTCACCCGGCTACAAGTGGTCAAAGCGTGATGTTGGGTCGCAATACCGGAAATACTGTGGTCAAAATAAAGTACCGCTATCCTGCGTAGGCGTCATAAACACGTATTAATAATTGATGAATTACGAGATAGTTTGCATGCTTGCGAAGAAATACATGATGTAATAGTTGTGTTGAACCGCTACCGTTAACGCTGATGCATTTTTAAAAAATGAAACTACTTCCGGTTGTACCTACAATAAGAAGGAAACTTGTCGGTTTAACTCCCAGAAGTAAACAAAGTAAAGAAACAGCATGTAGGAGACATGAACACGTTCGAACAGTGGCGTAAATGTCCTTTTCATCGCCGTTATGTAAATAATTCAATGTGATGATCTTGTGTGATGACTGTATTATGATGATAGTATATATCTGATAGTATATATCTGTATCATGAATAAACCCCGACATAAACAAGTTAAAAAACTTATCCGGGTGTTACCATTTAGTGGTCAATTGTACGGAATATGTACTTCACTGTGCAACCTACTAATAAAAGTCTCAATCAATCAACCAAAAACCTCAGAGCGCCGCTTGTAACAATTGATGATAAATAAATTTGCCTATGCATTTGAATATTATATACATTTTCATCCATCCATCCATCCATTTTCTACCGCTTGTCCCTTTCGGGGTCGCGGGGGGTGCTGGAGCCTATCTCAGCTGCATTCTGGCAGAAGGCGGGGAACACCCTGGACAAGTCGCCATCTCCATCCATCCATCCAGGGACACCGAAAAGGAGGGGTAAAGGAGACGGATTCTAGGGGCCCATGATGGAGGGGGGCCCAGAGAGGCCCCTAATGATGATGAAATTATAATACAGAAAAAATAATGACACTGTTTTGGGGGCCCTGTAAAGATTCTTTTCATGGGGCCCAAAATCCCTAGCGGCGCCCCTGCATCCATCCATCCATTTTCTATCGCTTGTCCCTTTCGGGGTCGCGGGGGGTGCTGGAGCCTATCTCAGCTGCATTCTGGCAGAAGGCGGGGAACACCCTGGACAAGTCGCCATCTCCATCCATCCATCCAGGGGCGCCGAAAAGGGGGGGGTAAAGGAGACGGATTCTAGGGGCCCATGATGGAGGGGGGCCCAGAGAGGCCCGTAATGATGATGAAATTATAATACAGAAAAAATAATGACACTGTCTTGGGGACCCTGTAAAGATTCTTTTCATGGGGCCCAAAATCCCTAGCGGCGCCCCTGCATCCATCCATCCATTTTCTATCGCTTGTCCCTTTCGGGGTCGCGGGGGTTGCTGGAGCCTATCTCAGCTGCATTCGGGCGGAAGGCGGCGTACACCCTGGACAAGTCGCCATCTCATCACAGATAGACAGACAACATTCACATTCACACTATAGGGCCAATTTAGTGTTGCCAATGCCAATGAACCTATCCCAAGGTTGCATGTTTGGAGGTGGGAGGAAGCCGGAGTACCCGGAGGGAATTACCCACACAGCCACGGGGAGAACACACAAACTCCACACAGAAAGATCCCAAGCCCGGGATTGAACTCAGGACCTTCGTATTGTGAGGCACATGCACTAACCCCGTACCGTGCTGCCCTTCACGTTTAATATGTTTTTTGCCATTTTAATTTTGACAGTACCACATAAGATATGTTTTAATTGCTGATGCAGGTTTATTGATTTTTAAATGCGCCAGAAAATAACCCATTTTGTACACTGTTGAGGTGTTTCAATGCACTTTCACTGTTAAAAAAAAACAGTTTTTTTGTTTCTTGTTAGGTCCATAAATATTTCAACTGCTCACTCTTTACGATCACTTGAATTGGTATTTTCTTCAGTTATGTCGATTAAAGGCCATTGATGTTGAAATGTATAAGTTACGCATCCATATTGGCTATCTGTGTGTTTAACAATGTATCTTTCAAGGTGAATCAAATAAGACTTCATAGTTTACGGTGGACTCTGAACAGCAGTAACAGAAATGGTTGAAGACAACTGAGCTCAGCCGGTTTACTTTCCCCGCAGTCCTTTAAAGAACCTTTGACTTCCTCAAATGAGTATACTGAACAATTTGAAGGTCATAAACAAAATACAAAATGTGATTCTACCACAGGGATAACCAAACCTTTCTCCTCAATTTGACATACTTGGATGGCATTTGGACTATTTTCATGACTGTCGAACAACATGTGTTTTATGCCCAACTTTTTTTCTAGCAGTTGTGGGAAAACCAGCCTTGCGAGAAAACAAGCTGTCTTTGGGAGTTCACTCACAAAACAAGTTGAGATTGACTCAAATACGTCTGTCAGGTTACTTATCCCAAAAAAGGAACTGAAATAATAACTGAATTACTCCTTAATACATTTATTTAATTGAGGAATGTCAAAGTTAACACAAGTTAATGTTATTTTCTTTGAGGGTGCCATTTGTTAAACAAGCTTGCATAATGTGTGATTGTTGGTCCACACAGTACGTGAAAACACGCTGCAGTCAACGTTGAGCCACAAGCGGAAACAAACAAACGAGCAGAAATGGACAAAGGGTGCACTTTGAATGGTAAGGCTAGCCCCGAAGCCCGCAGATGGGTCTCCCTACAAGGCCATAGTACTGTAAGGCTGCAGCTATCAATTATTTTAGTAGTCGCATAATCTATCGACTAGTTTGTTAAATTCATAGAGAAATCGGGGGATTGATTCTTTGTCGGGTCCTCACAATCATCAATCAAATATTATTCATATAGCCCTTATTCAGAAATGTCTCAAAGGGCTGCACAAACCATAACGAAATCTTCTGATCCCACATAAGGGCAAGAAAAAACTCAATCCAATGGGAACAACGATAAGACCTGGAAGGGGCCGCACTCCTGGGTGACCGGTGCAACGGATGCCAAGTAGATACGGTTAATAACATGAGAGTCCAGTCCATAGTGACGCCTCTTGTATGTATAACCTCTCCACGCATAAGAGGGGGGCAGAGCAGAAAAGAGAGACGGCAGATCAACTGGTTTAAAAAGGGGTCTACTTAAAGACTAGGGTGTATAAACAAGTTTTTAAGATGGGACTTAAATTCTTCTTCTGAGGTAGCATCTCTAACTGTTAACGGTTGGCATTCCAGAGTACTGGAGCCCGAATAGAAAACGCTTTAAAGCATGCAGACATTTTGGGGTTCTGGAAATCACTAATAAGCCAGAATTCTTAGAATGCAAATTTCTGGCCGGGACATACAGTATGGTACAATACAATCAGCAAGATAGGATAGAGCTCGACTGTTATTTTATACGTACCGTATTCTTCGGAGTATAAGTGGCTCCGGCCAAAAATGCATAATAAAGAAGGAAAAAAACATATATAAGTCGCACTGGAGTATAAGTCGCATTTTTGGGGGAAATTTATTTGATAAAACCCAACACCAAGAATATACATTTGAAAGGCAATTTAAAATAAGTAAAGAATAGTGAACAACAGGCTGAATAAGTGTACGTTATATGAGGCATAAATAACCAACTGAGAACGTGCCTGGTATGTTAATGTAACATATTATGGTAAGAGTCATTCAAATAACTATAACCTATAGAACATGCTATACGTTTACCAAACAATCTGTCACTCCTAATCGCTAAATCCGATGAAATCTTATACGTCTAGTCTCTTACGTGAATGAGCTAAATAATATTATTTGATATTTTACGGTAATGTGTTAATAATTTCACACATAAGTCGCTCCTGAGTATAAGTCGCACCCTCGGCCAAACTATGAAAAAAACTGCGACTTATAGTCCGAAAAATAAGGTAAGTAGTAAAACCTTAAAGTCACACCTTAAGTGCAAAACAAAAGCCAGTGCAGGTGAGCAAAATTGGACAATTTTTAGCGATATTACGGAGATGAAAGAAGGCTGTTTTAGTAACACTCTTAATGTGTGACTCCAATGAGAGAGTTGGGTCAAAGATAATACCGAGATTCTTTACCGAGTTGCTTTGTAGAATTGTTTGGGGACGGCGTGGCGAAGTTGGTAGAGTGGCCGTGCCAGCAATCGGAGGGTTGCTGGTTGCTGATTACTGGGGTTCAATCCCCACCTTCTACCATCCTAGTCACGTCCGTTGTGTCCTTGGGCAAGACACTTCACCCCTTGCTCCTGATGGCTGCTGGTTAGCGCCTTTGCATGGCAGCTCCCGCCATCAGTGTGTGAATGTGTGTGTGAATGGGTGAATGTGGAAATACTGTCAAAGCGCTTTGAGTACCTTGAAGGTAGAAAAGCGCTATACAAGTATAACCCATTTATCATTTATTTGTCAAATGTTAAAAGTGGTATTATATATCATAAGGTGGTGTGAGTCTCACACTGGGGTTGTTTTTGCAGATGTCACAAAGCAGGCATTGTGCACCCTGTGTGTTGTAGTACTGCTCTAAATGCCTTTCCACATATTCTGGGGGTCATTGGAGGCAAAGTGACCCCGGTCTTTTGTGCATATAGTAGCAGGCTTAAGCCTTCTCGATGCCTGTGGCTAGCTCCCTTCTACCTGCCCTGAGAGCTGATGCTTTGCTTGTCCTATAGGCAGCATCCTTAGCCATCAGCAGTGCTCTGAACTCTGCATTCAACCAGGGCTTCTTGTTCGGGTAGACAGTGATTGTCTTGGTGGTGGTGGAGACATAATCAGCACTGTTGTCCCCAGCGTTACTAGTGCTTAATTTGCAGGGAGGTAATAGGGCCATGAAGCTCCTGCAGTGCCTCGCTAGCATTAGCATTACTTGGCACTCAGTGGGATGTACACAGTGGTCTTGAACACGGCTGTTAACACGCAAGGCAGATAAGTCAGCGCCAACACCGCAGTCGATAAGCTTCTTCTTTTTCTCTATCTTCTTATGGGACATTCATCCTCCGATGTTGCCATTTCTAATATAAAGTAGTGTACAGTTCTTATATCTATCAGTAAACTCGCCATGAAAGCGTTAAAACATACCGGTGTAGTGAGCTTACATTATTCATCCAAGGAACTTTAGTTATTAGAGTTCCAGTCGGACGATTTTTCACGGGACACATTTCCGGTGTTCTTGTTTCTGGATGAGGAGATGCTGCTGTTATTGATTGAAGTAAAGTCTGAATGTCATTAAAACAGTTAGCTCCATCTTTTGACACTTCTTCCACTCCCGTCCTTGCACGCTACACCGCTACAACAAAGATGACGGGGAGAAGACGCTGCCGAAGGTGAGCCACGTAAATAAGACCGCCCACAAAACGGCGCATCCTGAAGCGACTGTCAGAAAGTGGCTTGAAGATGATCTGTAAAACATAATCCATGCAACATTTTGACCAAATAACCACCATTACATGTTATGTAGACCACAAGGAAGTGTTTACATTTAGAAGAAAAAAAAATATGACTCCTTTAATACGCCCTATAATCCGGTTCACCTAATGTATGAAAAAAGATAAAAAATAAGACCATTCATCGGCAGCGCGCCTTATAATCCAGTGCGCCCTATGGTCCAGAAAATACGGTAGTTGAAACGTAATTGTGAAAGCTTTTTGTTGAGGTATTTTTTTTTTTTAATTTGCCATCTCGTTGCAGATCGTGCACAGGAAAAAATATGTAACGGCTTTCTTAGTCCTGGCTGGATTCAAAGGAAATTAAATTCTAAAAACCTGAAAGGATTAAGAAATATTTGTATGTATATGCTGTACAAAGTACAACGAAGACCTTGAACTTAATTATTTAAGTGCATGTAAGCTTATCTATTGATCTGTACATTCTTATGATTACAATTGACTGATTGATTACAATTGTACTGTACTGCAAATTGACTGATTACAATTGTACTGTACTGCAAAAAAACAAAAACTGTCAACTTGAATACTTACTCTGACTAATATCATATCCAACAATGTTATGCATTGAATTTGACTGTGATACCTAGTGTGACCAGCAGAGGTCCACCTATCCTCAATGTTCAGCCAGACGCCAAGAAGAAGACAACTCTTCCTACAGATTTTGGTAAGCACAATTGACGTGTCTGAGACTTCTGTTTTTACTTTTCGGCACTTTTTCAAAACAAAAAGGTAACCTTATGGTTGACAACTGTTTTACTTGAAACTTTAATATAGAAAATGGGAAAATTATTCATGGAACATACAACATTTCTTTTAGAGAGGTTGTCTGCTAGCCAAATGTTAAGACATGTCCTAATTACTATAGCAGATAATACAATTGGCACATTTATAAAGGATAGCAACCTAGAAATGGTTATTTGTAATATTTTGCTGCGAGGAAAAAATATAGACTATTGGATTACAGTTGTAGTTTTCAATTATTTAAATACAAAAACCCCTAAACTTAATAATATAGTATCAATTACATTTATTTCAGATGAGCTCAGTTTGTTGTCAAACTATTCATCTTTTAATTAGTAATGATTCTTATTTACGTTTGTTTTCTTTAACAGGTTTTGTTTGTATGTGGTTGTATTTATTTTTTTATATCGATATGTACAAAACCCAAAACCAGTGAAGTTGGCACGTTGTGTAAGTCATAAATAAATACAGAATACAATGATTTGCAAATCCTTTTCAACTTATATTCATTTGAATTCACTGCAAAGACAAGATATTGAATGTTCGAACTGAGAAACTTTATTTTTTTGCAAATTTTAGCTCATTTGGAATTTGATGCGTGCAGCATGTTTCAAAAAAGCTGGCACAAGTGGCAAAAAAGACGGAGAAAGTTGAGGAATGCTCATCTAACACTTATTTGGAACATCCCACAGGTGAACAGGCTAATCGGGAACAGGTGGGTGGCATGATTGGGAATAAAAGCAGCTTCCATGAAATGCTCAGTCATTCACAAACAAGGATGGGGCGATGGTCACCACTTTGTGAACAAATGCGTGAGCAAATTGTCGCGCAGTTTAAGAACAACATTTCTCAACAAACTATTGCAAGGAATTTAGGTATTTCACCGTCTACGGTCCATAATATCATCAAAAGGTTCAGAGAATCTGGAGAAATCACTGCACTGCACGAAAACCAACATTGAATGCCCATGACCTTTGATCCCTTAGGTGGTACTGCATCAAAAAGTGACATCAGTGTGTACAGGATATCACCACATGGGTTAAAACTCTGCTATGCAAAGCGGAAGCGATTTATCAACAACACCCAGAAACGCCGCCGGCTTCACTGGACCCGAGCTCATCTAAGGTGGACTCATGCAAAGTGGAAAAGTGTTCTGTGGTCTGACGAGTCCACATTTCAAATTGTTTTTGGAAACTGGACGTTGTGTTTTGCGGGCGGTATAGCTCGGTTGGTAGAGTGGCTGTGCCAGCAACTTGAGGGTTCCAGGTTCGATCACCGCTTCCGCCATCCTAGTCACTGCCGTTGTGTCCTTGGGCAAGAGACTTTACCCACCTGCTCCCAGTGCCACCCACACTGGTTTAAATGTAACTTAGATATTGTGTTTCACTATATAAAAGTGCATTGGGTCACTAGAGAAAAGCGTTGTATAATTCACTTCACTTTTGTATGTCAGCAAACATGCCTTTTGTGCATAAATATTTCTCCATGTTTTAATCGTCTACATTTGTTCACATACACGCCCAAATCCATGTCAAACTGTACTTTCGGGTGAACTCGGCATCTCAAATGGGTTAGCAAAAATGACAATTACATACATGGCATTCATGTATTTCCACATTTAATTGAACTAATATTTGTAAAATCAGACGAACTATAACATTATTCATTTTTGTTTTACTTTAAAAAACAAATTATGAAAAAACACATTTTCCAGTGGTCGTTTTAAACAAACACATACACATCAAACTACTCATTCGACCCCTGGCTTTTAAACACTTGACTTTGACACACATTTCAAAATAAAAGTTCCAATCCAGTATATTACTTAATAAAAGCAATTCTGCTGGTGTAGGAAAAGAGCAAGTCAAATGACGATAGAATAATAATTTTGGTAATATAACTTGCAGATGAATGGCGGGGGATTCTGAGATGTTTGTTGCTGATTGGCCAAGAGGGATCACATGACGGAGCAGCCTCTGGTGGCCATATCTTCATCCTGCATCAAAAGCAAGTCAGTCATTTATTTTACATTACTGTTTAAAAACAATGTTTTCTTTGAGTTTATCAATTTGTCACTTTTTTTGGTAAAAAATGTACATTCATAGTTAATTATTATGAACGTTTGAAGGTAAAACGAGGAGAAAAAGATTATTAGCATTTTGTCAGTGTTGGAGTTATATAGTGCATTTAATAGTCGAGTTGTTGTGTTAAAGGGGCCATTATGAAAAACCAACTTTTCTTCTTGCTATGCCGTGTCCTGCAAATTTGACAACAAGCGAACAAAGGCGTCCTCAATGCAATGTAGCATATTTGCCAACTAGCTAGTGGCTAATGTCCCTTCAAAGTGAGTCACTAATCCTTGCCTTAATTTAAAAATATTAGAAAATGGATGGATGCATGGATGTAATGCAAGGGAATAATTTAAATATTGAATTGATATTGTTACACCGCTATCCTGCGTTTTTGTTTGATTATAAATGTGATCAAAAATTGAATTATTTAACTATCTTACACAAAGCTGAAATGTCAGTATTGATGACCAATTCTGCCTCTGTAACTACTTGGTATTGGATTAATACCCAAATTTGTAGTATCGCCCAAAACTAATGTAAACTATCCAAACAACGGAAGATTAAGTGTTTATTACATTTTAACAGAAGTGCAGATAGAAACATGTTACAGCAGAAAGCAAACAGATATTAACAATTCATTAACAAGCAGAATAATAATAGTTTTGATCAAATAAATCAACCGTACATGGCGCAAGATGTTACAACATGCGTCAGCAGCTAAATCAGGAGCTTTTGTAACCCATTTGGAAATGTTTCTATTAACATATATATGCCAAATAATATATACCGTATTTTCCGCACTATAAGGCGCACCTAAAAACCTCCAATTTTCTCAAAAGCTGACAGTGCGCCTTATAATCCGGTGCGCCTTATATACGGACCAATATTGAGCCACAACAAGTCTCGCAACTATGGGATGCATAACGTAACCCCAGCCTCTACTGTAGCGTCTATTCTATGCGCCTTATAATGCGGTGCGCCTTATATATGAACAACATCTTAAAATAGGCCATTCATTGAAGGTGCGCCTTATAATCCGGTGCGCCTTATAGTGCGGAAAATACAGTAATGATATCACAGGAGTCTGCAATATGTATCACAATACAGACACATAAAGTCAATATAAGAGTAATATACACCATAATAAAGTAAATAGTGCAAAAACACTAAACAAATGCAAAAACGATTGGCTTTTATTTCCTGAGTTTGTAATCAATGACAAAAAAATTACAAAAAACTATTTCGGATAGAAAAAAATATCGATGTAACCACTGTAGTATCGACCATATATCGATGCAATACTTGGTATTGTTACTGTCTATATTTGTATTGTTTCGCCCACCCCTGTTTACATTAAAGGGCTTAGCTTAGTGGTTAGCATGGCTTATTCTATCCTTTGTGCATAGTGTACCATGTTTAGCTAATCCTCCTCCTCCAGTGATAATGATACTTGTAAGAAACAATGACATGGAGGCAAAGATTGCTGACTTAAAAACGGCTTTGCGCTGTGGAAAGAACTGCGAGCTTGTTAGTGAGGAAACTCTATAGAACACCTTTGTTTGCTTTTTGCTGTCAAATTTGCACAACATAGCAAAAATGTGTCATCAACCTACATTATCACAATATAATGATAGTATTAGAAAACCCAAATGTGAATGTTGGTAGTCAAAATTTAATTCCACACAAAACAGAATTTATTTTGTTAGGATCTAATGTGTACTAACTTGATGCTGGTAGAAGCGCTCTTCCTTCTCTCCATCATTATCTTCCTCGTCGTTACCTTCATCTGTTGTCATCTTGTAAGTCATGCTTTTCTCTGCTACTTCCTAAAACCAATGCAAATCAAATAATTCATCAGCAGAATACACATACAGACATGTTGGGTGTAGCCACGTAAGCCAGGTAAAATTATTCCTAAAATAGTTGTGTACAATAATTAAGAGTGACTTTAAGACTTACAGAATATCTATACAGTAAACCCTTGTGTATCACTGGTACAGTCGCTCCTCGTTTATCGCTGTAATTGGCCAAAGTAGGATTCTTCAATCAATCAATTGATTGATTGATTGAGGATTCTTACTGATAAATCGAATGTTTTCATAGTTAAGAGCATAAAAACCTGTTCACAACCTATTAATTTTTTTTAATTATTATTACAGCGCTCGAGAAATTAAGTAACACCTGTGTAGTCACCTTTACAATGTTTTCAACCAGTACTTAATATTAAAAAATAAGGCACATACTGTAATACATTAGGACATAAATAAGACAGAGTACTGTACAATAATCAAGGTTCAAGGTTCAACTTTATTGTCCCCGCGGGGAAATTTGTCTTGGGCACAGTGCATCATTGCTTTCTTAACATACACAAAAACAACAGAACAAAAACACAAGCACAGACACAACCACAACCACAACCACAACCAGACAACTAACATTTAAACATCAGAACATGGAGCTTGATAGACATAGGTGGCACTTTGATGTAGGCATAAAATCTACAGTATGGAGATAAAGATAAAGTACCAGTGTGCATTGCACTAGAGCTCATGGATAAAGTGCTATGTGCTAAAGTGCTTAGTTCTAAAGTGCTATGTGCTAAAGTGCTATGTGCTAAAGTGCTATGTGCTAAAAAAGTGCTAACCTATGTATTAACATTCTATTGCACATTGTTGGTCATCTTAATGGAGGCTGGGACAAATGATAATTTAAGGCGGTTACATTTGCATAGTGGGACCCGGAGTCTTCTCCCTGATGGCAGGGTTCCATATTCAGGGAAGAGTGGGTGTTGTGAGTTGGAAATAATTTTCTTAGCTTTTTTCCTAACTGCCTGCTCATAGATGCTCTGTATAGGCTCATATTCTTTCCTCCCTACGATTTTCATTGCCGTTTTATGCATGCCGGCCAGTTTGCTTTTTAGCTTAACGGTTAGGTTGCCAAACCATGAGGTGATCCCGTATCTAATGATGCTCTCTACAATGGCACGGTAGAAAATCATCATGATGTGGCTGCTTACGCCATACAATCTTAATCTTCGCAAAAAATATAGCCTCTGTTGCAGTCTATTGCACAGTTTGTCAATATGTGTCTTCCAGCAGAGAAGATTATCAATATGAACCCCTAAATATTTATATGAGGATACCTGGGTGATTTCCTGATTTTTAATGACCACTGGCTCATGGTCAGTCACTTTCCTCGGATCCAAAACCATTTCCTGTGTCTTGGTCACATTTAGAATAAGATGGTTGGTATCACACCACCTAATAAATAAGTCTGTCTCGTCTTGGTACACAGAGGGGTCTGTATCCTTGTGTAGAAGGCTTAGGAGCACGGTATCGTCCGCAAATTTCACCATATAATTGTTAGGGTGCACAGTCCTACAATCATTGGTGTACAATGTAAACAGTGTTGGTGATACAACGCAACCCTGTGGGACGCCTGTGTTGCAGTGTTTGGTGTCTGACAGTGTTCTGTTGACCTTCACTTGCTGTGTTCTGTTTGTTAAAAAAGACTGGAACCATTTGATCAAGGTGGAGTTTACACCCATGTCTTTGAGCTTCTCCAAGAGTATGTGAATTTGCACTGTATTAAAAGCTGAGCTGAAATCAACAAATACAATTCTAGCATAAGCTTTTGTGTTCTCAATGTCGACTTTCTCCCACACATGCAGTTCTTCACTAAAAATATTAATTCAAACCACTGACCAGTGAAAATACAGCAACCTGTTAAGATGTTGATGATCTGAGGGTACACAACCTTACATTTGTTTACCTAAGTTAATTTAGCCCCTTTATGCCTAAAAGTTTTCAATTTAGAGCTTACAGCCAATTTTGACTAATAACAGTTTGTAGTCAAACTCAGAAAAGCGAGGAATAGTGATATGATTTTTTAATAAACATATTTTGAAAAATCGAGATCGAGATAGATTGAAGACACATAATTGGAAGTGTTAAGTGGTAAATTATTTTCTGCAAAGTAAAAATTATTATTAATGGATCGATATTTATATAGCTAGAGCCTATGTAGCAAAGTCAAGACCCACGGGCCAGATTCGGCCCGCGAATGAATTATCTATGCCTCCCGGGCTGATATTTGATTAGTTTTAGAACCGGTCTGCAGGCCACAGCCGCCTGCTGCTGTTTTGCACGCACCAATACTCCATCAGTGTTGGTGCTAGGAATTTTCAAAATGGGGTCCCAGGGACCCCATCAGGTCATAAAAATGGGGTCCCACAGTAAATTTTTAGGGTACCACTTTTTTGTAACCGTTTTGAAAACAAATGATAAATGTAACTATGCATTATCCTGTTATATGTCACATTCTATATTGTGTTTTGGAAAAAGGTTGTCAGAAATATTAATTAATTAAAACAAATAATACAAATGAAAATTAATTTTTATGCATATGTACATTTATTCAGTTATAAACATTAATTCACTTTCTTCTTTCCTTCATGGATCTAAACTTTACCGCTGCCGGTATTTTTTTCTATATTTTTATTGCAATATTTTCAGAATGTGTTTGGTCTATTTTTGGCCAAAGTAAGACAAAGAAAAAGATCTGAAGTTGTCTTTATTTTTTAGTTTTAATGCCATGATTTTAATAGTCCGGCCCGCGTGTGCACAGATTTTCCTCCATGCGGCCCCTGAGCTAGAGCATCAACACTTTTTTTTAACATTATAAGAACCCTCTAGGTATTAAATAACACTCACATACTCACCTTAACACTCGTAATGGTAGGACTGGATGCTGCCTGAGGCTAAGCCCATCGGTGGTCACGATACTGAACAGCCCGTATACAGAAGTATACAATTTGAGACCAAACCAGATTCTAAATTGATTAATTTTTTTTTTTAAACAATGAAAACTTTTTAAAATACATTTCGCACCTCATCATTTACATCATTCCTCAGCAGCCAAGAGCTTTTGCAACCTATAACCTGTTTTGAAAATGTTCTAAAACTATTTTTATCCAAATTATATATTGAAAGAATCTTGTTTAATCGAGAATCGTGTTGAATTGAATCATCAACAGAAGAATCGAAAGTTGTGTTAAGATTCCCGTCCCTCTAATACTGCAGGTTTGGTGTTTTTCGTTCTTTTAGACATGTTTTGTTTGAAAATGCAACTAAAACATTTTTTTTATAAAAAATTAAAATGCAACTGAAAAATGTTTTAAGAATAAATATGTCTAAATGAACAAAAAACATCAATACTACTTGTATTGTTTCACCCGCTCATGTTTACATACAAAACACTAAAAAAAAGTTCTCACTCTTTTCTGTTTCTGGGGGGCGCTCTAGTCAAGTTATCAAGACGTTAAGGAACAAGTGGTAGAAAATGGATGGATGGATGGATGATTAGACAGCACAATAAAGGCACAGGACCGCTTTAGGCCTGGTACTATAATGGAATAATGAAACATTAGGGTCTCACCTCTCCCTGGCAGTTGACCAAAACCACATGAACATCCTGACCTGAACCCCAGCATGAATGGTTTTTCCAAACCAGATCTGTAGGAAGTTTGGTGCTCACACCAGCATCAGATGCCCAGACCTGATGAGGAAAGTAGTCCTTTAAGTTAGCTTAGAAATGTGATGCTGGAAACACAATTCTATTTTATATTTACATTAATGTGCAGCAAACGATTGATTTCAAAAAGTTGGGCTATAAAGAACCGATGGAGTGACATTAGAGCTTCTGTGATGGGTCACGGGTAAAGGAAGCTTCCATTGTGAGATATTCACCCAGTTCTCATTTAAACAGGCATTGGCATTTGCTTTAGCCCCCTAAATGTTAGGTGGATGTCCAGCATTGTTTGCATCTTACCCCTGAGAAAACAAGATGTTGATTATTGGTCCTGCTAACCACAGGCACTTGTTTAGGGATACCATATTTAATTTCTACAATAAAACAGTTGTCCAAAGCAAATGGGTAAAAATATAATTTTGGACCCAACACTCTCGTTTGAGCTGCACATTAGGAATGTTACAGCCTTCTTTCATCATTGCAATATTGCTAAAATTGTTCCCATTTTCTCCACCAGTAACGCTGAGATCATTACACATGCTTTTGTTACCTCTGGTCTTGATTACTGTAACCTATTATTTTCGGGTCGCCCCATGTCTGGTAGTAAAAGATTGCAGTTTTATTGAACTATGCACTGGCTCCTGGTACACATAAGTTACAACTATAAGGTTCTGTCACTTACAAAGTACTCAACAATCGAGCACGATCTTAGGTTGCTGATTTATTGTACCCTATGTTTTGTCCCAAAATCTATGTTACAAAAATTCCGGCTTATTAGTGATTCCCAGAGCCCAAAAAAAGTCTGCAGGCTCTAGAGCGTTTTCTATTCGGGCGCCAGTAATCTGGAATGTCCGACCAGGAACAGTAAGAGATGTTACTCCAGAAGCATTCAAGTCCCACCTTAAAACTAATTTATTCTCTAGCTTGTAAATAGATCCTTTTTTAAACAGTTGACGCTAAAATATGTGTCCTAATGTATAAAACCCAAAACAAGCAAAGCCGGCAGCATTTCCGGGTGTTGTTGATAAATAGCTTTTGCTTTGCATAGTAGAGTTTTAACTTGCACTTACAGATGTAGCGACCAACTGTAGTTACTCACAGTGGTTTTCTGAAGTGTTCCTGAGCCAATGTGGTGATATCCTTTACACACTGATGTCGCTTTTTGATGCAATACTGCCTGAGGGATCGAAGGTCCGTAATATCATCGCTAACGTGCAGTGATTTCTCCAGATTCTCCGAACCACCTGTGCCAGCTTTTTTTAAACATGTTGCAGGCATCAAAATCCAAATTGGCTAATATTTGCAAAAAATAAAGTTTTCCAGTTCGAACGTTAAGTGTCTTGTCTTTGGAGTCTATTCAATTGAATATAGGTTGAAAAGGATTTGCAAATCATTGTATTCTGTTCTTATTTATGATTTACCCAACGTGGCAACTTCACTAGTTTTGGGTTTCATACCAATTCTTCTGAATGCTTGCTCATTAGATCTTACGTTGGTCATTGGACTCACACATGTTCAATAAAAGACCATTTGACCATCAGTTCAGGACCTTAATTTCAACTGAGCCCCTACACCAGACATTACAAATTAGCCCCCACTCCCTCCCCTCTGTTGCAAGTCTCTAGTTGTATGTTGTAATATGTATACAGGACTGTCTCAGAAAATTAGAATATTGTGATAAAGTCCTTTATTTTCTGTAATGAAACTAAAAACATGAAAATATCATACATTCTGGATTCATTACACATCAACTGAAATATTGCAAGCCTTTTATTATTTTAATATTGCTGATTATGGCATACCGCTTAAGAAAACTCAAAAATCCTATCTAAAAAAATTTGAATATTTCCTCAGACCAAGTAAAAAAAAAGATTTATAACAGCAAAACAAAATCAAACATTTGAAAATGTCAATTAATGCACTCAGTACTTGGTTGGGAATCCTTTTGCACGGATTACTGCATCAATACGGCGTGGCCTGGAGGCAATCAGCCTGTGGCATTGTTGAGATGTTATGGATGCCCAGGATGCTTCAATAGCGGCCTTTAGCTCATTTGCATTATTGGGTCTGGTGTCTTTCAGCTTCTTCTTCACAATACCCCACACATTCTCTATGGGGTTCAGGTCAGGGGAGTTGGCAGGCCAATCGAGGACAGTAATGCCATGGTCAGTACACCAGTTACTGGTGGTTTTGGCACTGTGGGCAGGTGCCAGATCATGCTGTAAAATGAAATCATCATCTCCATAGAGCTTTTCAACAGATGGAAGCATGTAGCCGTATTTCCATGGTCAAGCCACTCCTGAACTCAAGACAACGGAAGAAGCGTCTGACTTGGGCTATGGAAAAGAAGCACTGGACAGTTGCAGACTGGTCCAGAGTAAGGCTGCAGCTAACGATTATTTTTCTATCGATTAATCTACAGATTATTTTTTTCGATTAATCGGTTAATCTATAGATTATTTTTTTCGATTAATCTATAGATTATTTTTCCTTTTACCGATTATTTTTTTTATTTAAAATGAAGATGAAAAAATAAATGTAGGCCAGTTTTTTCAAAAGGCATGGCTTTTATTTACAAAAAAAAAAGTATGGCCACTCAGTCAACTTTGACAACAACATGACAAAATATTCTGTAACAATGTAAACATTTAACAAAATTAAAAGTAGCTTATTTGCTTTTAATGTGCAAATATAAAAGTAAACATCCAGTGCAAATCTTAATATTCTGCAATAGTATAAGCATTTCAAAAGTAAAAGTATTGCTTATTTTGCTTTAAAATGTGCAAAAATAAATATAAACATCCAATTCAAAAAAGTGCAAAACGGAAATATTCTGTAACAACAGTGTAAACATTTCAACAAAAGTAAAAGTATTGCTTATTTGCTAAAATGTGCAAAAATAAAGATAAACATCCAATACAAAAAAGTGCAAAACGAAATACTCTGTAACAACAGTGTAAACATTTCAACAAAAGTAAAACTTTTGCTTATTTTGCTTAATAACACAACAATGATAGTATGATTAAAGTGAAAGTTAATTGTTCGTTTGTACATAGTATACGTAATTGTTAATGTTGTAAAAGGTATTTGCACAACTAATTAACGTTAGCGTTAAAGAGGAGCGCGTCTTTGTAAACACTGAACAGGCACGCCAAACGCTCCTCTCAGAGCGAAACGGTGCTTTAGTTTATGAATTTACAACGCAGATACAAATGACACATTCATGTTTTTCTGTAATGATGACAACGTATACTCACGCGGACGATTGACTAGTTGATGGTGATGGCAAGAACGCTGCCGTTCTGCTGCTATGATAGGCCATTTCCGCTCGACACAGTGTGCATACAACAACATTATTAGCAGAGGTGGGTAGAGTAGCCAGAAATTGTACTCAAGTAAGAGTACTGTTACTTTAGAGATTTATTACTCAAGTAAAAGTAAGGAGTAGTCACCCAAATATTTACTTGAGTAAAAGTAAAAAGTATGTTGTGAAAAAACTACTCAAGTACTGAGTAACATACACACACATATCATATATATATATATATATATATATATATATATATATATATATATATACACACACACACACACACACACACACACACACACACACACACACACACACACACACACACACACACACACACACATATATATATATATATACATACATTGATATATACAGTATATAATTTATATTTATTTATTTTGCCGTTTTTGTTTACATGTTAAAGGTGTTTTAATAATTATACATGCATGTTTAACATATAGATTCCTTTCTTTCATGAAGACAAGAATATAAGTTGGTGTATTACCTGATTCTGATGACTTGCATTGATTGTAATCAGGAAGTAGTGCTGGTAACGTCCACGTTTTCAAATGGAGGAGAAAAAAAGTTCCTCCTTTCTGTCTAATACCACATGAAAGTGGTTGTTATTTGGCATCTTATTTGTCCACCTTCCATATTCGTTTTTATACCCTTTACAAGAAATACATTGGCGGCAAACTCCGTAGCTTGCTAGCTTGTTTGCGCTGGCTTTCGGAGACTCTTATTTTGAAAGCGCAGGCGCGATGGAGCGGGACTTTTATTGTGAAGACAGGAACTGTGCAGTCAGTCTTTACGGTTGAAATAAAAAAGGGTCTTTTTTTCCTTCACACTTTTGATTGATTGATTGGAACTTTTATTAGTAGATTGCACAGTACAGTGCATATTCCGTACAATTGACCACTAAATGGTAACACCCGAAGTTAGCTCGGAGCCAGTCAGGTCATGTGACCCCTGGCTCTGTTTGATTGGTCCAACGTCACCAGTGACTGCATCTGATTGGTGGAACGAAGTGAAACGTCACCAGTAAGGCAAGCACTTTGAAGGTCTGTCTGACAGACCAAAACAAACAAAGCGTGCATTAACAGATCGATAAAAATTAGTAGCGAGTAGCGAGCTGAATGTAGATAAAAGTAGCGGAGTAAAAGTAGCGTTTCTTCTTAGGCCGTTTATTGAAATACTCCCACACTTTTGACGACTTTTGGCGTGCTTTTTTCCCCTCGCTCGCACCGCTCGCATCGTCTGCTTTGCGCTCCGCCATGACGGTAGTGTGACGTAAATATGCGACGCGTCGACGAACAAAAACGTCCTCGACGTATTTACGTAACCGATGACGTCGACTACGTCGACGCGTCGTTTCAGCCCTAGTCCAGAGTCCTGTTTTCAGACGAAAGCAAGTTTTGTATTTCATTTGGAAGTCAAGGCGCTAGAGTCTGGAGGAAAGCTGGAGAGGAGCAAAATCCAAGTTGCTTGAAATCCAGTGTGAAGTTCCCACAGTCAGCAATGGTTTGGGGAGCCATGTCAGCTGTTGGTGTTGGTCCACTGTGTTTCATCAAGTCCAGAGTCAATGCAGCTGTGTACCAAAGAGATTTTAGAGCACTACATGCTTCCATCTGTTGAAAAGCTCTATGGAGATGATGATTTCATTTTCCAGCATGATCTGGCACCTGCCCACAGTGCCAAAACCACCAGTAACTGGTGTACTGACCAGGGCATTACTGTCCTTGATTGGCCTGCCAACTCCCCTGACCTAAATCCCATAGAGAATGTGTGGGGTATTGTGAAGAAGAAGCTGAAAGGCACCAGACCCAATTATGCAAATGAGCTAAAGGCTGCTATTGAAGCATCCGAAGCATCCATAACACCTCAGTAATGCCACAGGCTGATTGCCTCCATGCCACGCCGCATTGATGCAGTAATCCGTGCAAAAGGATTCCCAACCAAGTACTGAGTGCATTAATTAACATTTTCAAGTGTTTGATTTTGTTTTGCTGTTATAAATCTTATTTTTTACTTGGTCTGAGGAAATATTCTAATTTTTTAGATAGAATTTTTGAATTTTCTTAAGCTGTATGCCATAATCAGCAAAACAATAAAAGGCATGCAGTATTTCAGTTGATGTGTAATGAATCCTGAATGTATGACATTTTCATGTTTTTAGTTGCATTACAGAAAATAAAGGACTTTATTACAATATTCACAATATGTGGGCGGCATAGCTCGGTTGGGAGAGTGGCCGTGCCAGCAACTTGAGGGTTCCAGGTTCGATTCCCGCTTCCGCCATCCTAGTCACTGCCGTTGTGTCCTTGGGCAAGACTCTTTACCCACCTGCTCCCAGTTCCACCCACACTGGTTTATATGTAACTTAGATAATGGGTTTCACTATGTAAAGCGCTTTGAGTCACTAGAGAAAAGCGCTATATAAATATAATTCACTTCACTTATTCAAATTTTCTGAGACAGTCCTGTATGTGCTCTGCTATAGAGGTTTTTTCCCAGTCTAGATTGTATTTTTCTTCTCATCCTCTCCCAGCATTTACCTTTTTCTCATCTTTTACGGGGCGCCTTGTGGCGACCCATCAGCGTTCCTGTTCTGTAACCCTGTACACTGTTTGTTTGTCTAATCTCGAACGGGTTTGTGATGAAAACAAAGTTTTGTTGTACTTGTTCAATGACAAATACCATACCATACCATACCATATGCACATGCATGCTGAAATCCTCCGCTGTAGCATATAGTTCTAACATATCTGTAAAGTAGACTCAATTTGGAAGCGCTTAATAAAAACTACAACATAGCTGACGGGGCGGAGACGCAGTTGAAGGGGGCTTGGCCTGGGGAAGGGCTTCGGCACTTAAGTAAGACCTTCCACAAACGGCGCATTCGGAAGAGACTGAAATCGGCTTGAAGGTGGTCTGTAAAACATAATCTATGCAACATTTTGACCAAAATCCACCATTACATGTTATGTAGACCGCAATGAAGTGATTTAAATGGGGAAAACACAATCATAATATGACCCCTTTGAAACCCAAAGTTGTATTTTAGACATTTTAATGTCACATATTGTCCCAGCAGAATCCATGCAATTTGTGAATTTTAATGCATGGTAGAGATGTCCGATAATGGCTTTTTTTGCCGATATCCGATATTTCGATATTGTCCAACTCTTAATTACCGATTCCGATATCAACCGATACCGATATATACAGTCGTGGAATTAACACATTATTATGCCTAATTTTGTTGTGATGCCCCGCTGGATGCATTTAACAATGTAACAAGGTTTTCCAAAATAAATCAACTCAAGTTATGGAAAAAAAATGCCAACATGGCATTGCCATATTTATTATTGAAGTCACAAAGTGCATTATTTTTTTTTAAATGCCTCAAAACAGCAGCTTGGAATTTGGGACATGCTCTCTCTGAGAGAGCATGAGGAGGTTGAGGTGGGCGGGGTTGAGGTGGGGGCGGGGGGTTAGGGGGCTAGTGGGGGGTGTATATCGTAGCGTCCCGGAAGAGTTAGCGCTGCAAGGGCTTCTGGGTATTTGTTCTGTTGTGTTTATGTTGTGTTACGGTGCGGATGTTCTCCCGAAATGTGTTTGTCATTCTTGTTTGGTGTGGGTTCACAGTGTGGCGCATATGTGTAACAGTGTTAAAGTTGTATATACGGCCACCCTCAGTGTGACCTGTATGGCTGTTGACCAAGTATGAATTGCATTCACTTGTGTGTGTGAAAAGCCGTAGATATTATGTGATTGGGCCGGCAAGCAAAGGCAGTACCTTTAAGGTTTATTGGCGCTCTGTACTTCTCCCTACGTCCGTGTACCACTCCGTACAGCGGCGTTTTAAAAAGTCATAAATTTTAATTTTTGAAACAGATACCGATAATTTTGAAACCGATACCGATAATATCCGATATTACATTTTAAGGCATTTATCGGACGATATCGGCAGTCCGATATTATCGGACATCTCTAATGCATGGCCACTCAGGAGTATATTCAGGTTTAAGATATCCAGACCATTTAATTGTGGCTTTTGTAATTTTGACTGTTTAGAAGAGAAATTTAAAAAATCTTACCGTGATTTTCTGACCAGCCTTCATGATATGTCTGGGTGAGAACTTAAAGTGGCCGGTCACATTTCCAATAGTTTTAATTACATGGAAGCCCACCATGGCCTGGTCCTAACAAGAAAACAGTTACGTGTATTTAAATGAACATCGTTATGAGACTTTTTTCCTAACATGAACTCTCACCTCAGGACCAGAGTTATGGAAGCGTATAAACTTGCCATTCGTATCGATTTCATCAATACTTATGGGTCCTGTGGCTGAGGAGGGATGAGCAATGGACACAGGACTGCTGGCTTCCTGTTCCTCAAAACTAACAAGCTTCCTCTTTCCATGGGTTGTACGAACACTGCGGCCGCTAGAAGAGACTGGCGACGCGGCTACATCCGAGGAAGGGCTGGGGGAGAGATTTAATCTGCAATAGAAAGAGGCAGAGGGTCACTGCATGAATTTATAGATAGATAGATAGATAGATAGATAGATAGTACTTTATTGATTAGACTTTTTCGTGGTCAGGAGCTCCTCACCTTTCTTCTTCTCCCTCTAGAAGTTTGCGGTACGCATTGATCTCCATGTCCAGAGCCAATTTAACATCCAACAGCTGTTCATATTCATTCAACTGTTTCTGCATCTTTGCTTGGATCTCAGCCACTTCATGGTCTTTTTCCGCCAGTAGTTTGCGGCACGTGTCTTTCTCCTGAGCCAGCGCCGCCTCAAGGTCCGCGATGCGATCACGCCGGCTGCGACTCTAGAGGAGGACGTCACAGAGTGATGGCAATGTAGGGAGTTCTAGCTAAAAATTAGATAACCACCGTGCTAACGATGGGATTACATTCTTATGGGGCGGTGTGGCTCAAATGGTAGAGCGGCTGTCCAGAAACTCGAGGGTTCCTGGTGCGAATCTAGCTTCCGCCATTCTAGTCACTGCCTTGCTCACAGTGCCACCACATTTGTGTATGAATGCGAGGTGGTGGTCAGAGGCACAAAGTGGCAGCCACGTTTGTTTCAGTCTACCCGAGGGCAACTGTGGCTACAAATGCAGCTTACCACCACCTGTTTGAATGTACAGTGTGTTCTCAGTGTAAACATGCTCTGAGTCACAAGAAAAAAGCGCTATATAAATATAATTGTTAATGACTGCCGTTGGCGTTGACAGAGGTGTCGCTCTTTTGCATCTTAACAGCTGGTTTTTTTTACACCACGAAAGGAAACTATTCTTGCCTGGGCATGCGTCTGCCCTCCGAGATTTAAAGTTACAGTATAAATCGTTGGCACCAGCACTCAGACGAGATCTGGCCAATCTAAATCCATGAGCTCCAACTGATGAAGTCTGCTCAGATGTCCGATAATATCGGCCTGCCGATATTATCGGTCGATAAATGCGTTAAAATGTAATATGATCGGTATCGTTTGTTTTATTATCGGTATCGTTTTTTTTATTTTTTATTAAATCAACATAAAAAACACTAGATCCACTTACAATTCGTGCACCAACCCAAAAAACCTTCCTCCCCCATTTATACTCATTCACATCGTTTTTTTAATTTTTTTATTAAATCAACATAAAAAACACTAGATACACTTACAATTCGTGCACCAACCCAAAAAACCTTCCTCCCCCATTTATACTCATTCACACTCATTCACACAAAAGGGTTGTTTTTTTCTGTTGTTAATATTCTGGTTCCTACATTATATATCAATATATATCAATACAGTCTGCAAGGGACACAATCCGTAAGCACACATGATTGTGCGTGCTGCTGGTCCACTAATAGTACTAACCTTTAACAGTTAATTTTACTAATTTTCATTAATTACTAGTTTCTATGTAACTGTTTTTATATTGTTTTACTTTCTTTTGTATTCAAGAAAATGTTTAATTTATTTATCTTATTTTATTTTATACATTTTTTTTTAAAAGTACCTTATCTTCACCATACCTGGTTGTCCAAATTAGGCATAATAATGTGTTAATTCCACGACTGTATATATCGGTTGATATCGGTATCGGTAATTAAAGAGTTGGACAATATCGGAATATCGGATATCGGCAAAAAGCGAATATCGGACACCCCTATTCAGATGAGAGGTGAAACACCTTCTAAGACAAACTGAACATTCCAGTTAGGATTGTTTTAATGCCCACAGTCCATATCAACAATTAGTCGGTCTCTCCAGAATTTTGCGATGTCGCAATTACACAAATTCCTAACAATTTCTGCAAATTAATGCACAGGGATTTGGCTTTGCATCTTTGTCCAAAGCCCGCAACTTCCCTGAATATTTTGGCTAATCAACATATTTTCTCCTCTATAAATTGTCTCAGAGGGGCGTTCAAATGCGCACGTCAACTGTTTAATCAAAACGTGTTGTTTTTTATGTAGACAAAGCAGAAACAACAACATGTTTATCAACTCTTTATCGATCAAACTACAAACCCCGTTTCCATATGAGTTGGGAAATTGTGTTAGGTGTAAATATAAACGGAATACAATGATTTGCGAATCATTTTCAACCCATATTCAGTTGAATATGCTACAAAGACAACATATTTAAAGTTCAAACTGATAAACATTTTTTTTTTTGCAAATAATCATTAACTTTAGAATTTGATGCCAGCAACACATGACAAAGAAGTTGGGAAAGGTGGCAATAAATACTGATAGCGTTGAGGAATGCTCATCAAACACTTTTTTGGAACATCCCACAGGTGAACAGGCAAATTGGGAACAGGTGGGTGCCATGATTGGGTATAAAAGTAGATTCCATGAAATGCTCAGTCATTCACAAACAAGGATGGAGCGAGTGTCACCACTTTGTCAACAAATGCGTGAGCAAATTGTTGAACAGTTTAAGAAAAACCTTTCTCAACCAGCTATTGCAAGGAATTTGGGGATTTCACTGCACGTAAGCAGCTAAGTCCGTGACCTTCGATCCCTCAGGCTGTACTGCATCAACAAGCGACATCAGTGTGTAAAAGATATCACCACATGGGCTCAGGAACACTTCAGAAACCCACTGTCAGTAACTACAGTTGGTCGCTACATCTTAAGTGCAAGTTAAAACTCTCCTATGCAAGGCGAAAACCGTTTATCAACAACACCCTGAAACGCCGTCGGCTTCGCTGGGCCTGAGCTCATCTAAGATGGACTGATACAAAGTGGAAAAGTGTTCTGTGGTCTGAAGAGTCAGCATTTCAAATTGTTTTTGGAAACTGTGGACGTCGTGTCCTCCGGACCAAAGAGGAAAAGAACCATCCGGATTGTTATAGGCGCAAAGTTGAAAAGCCAGCATCTGTGATGGTATGGGGGTGTATTAGTGCCCAAGACATGGATAACTTACACATCAGTGAAGGCGCCATTAATGCTGAAAGGTACATACAGGTTTTGGAGCAACATATGTTGCCATCCAAGCAACGTTACCATGGACGCCCCTGCTTATTTCAGCAAGACAATGCCAAGCCACGTGTTACATCAACGTGCCTTCATAGTAAAAGAGTGTGGGTACTAACTGGCCTGCCTGTCTCCCATTGAAAAAATGTGTGGCGCATTATGAAGCCTAAAATACCACAACGGAGACCCCCGGACTGTTGAACAACTTAAGCTGCACATCAAGCAAGAATGGGAAAGAATTCCACCTGAGAAGCTTAAAAAATGTGTCTCCTCAGTTCCCAAATGTTTACTGAGTGTTGTTAAAAAGAAAGGCCATGTAACACAGTGGTGAACATGCCCTTTCCCAACTACTTTGGCACGTGTTGCAGCCATGAAATTCTAAGTTAATTATTATTTGCAAAAAAAAATAAAGTTTATGAGTTTGAACATCAAATATCTTGTCTTTGTAGTGCATTCAATTGAATATGGGTTGAAAAGTATTTGCAAATCATTGTATTCCGTTTATATTTACATCTAACACAATTTCCCAACTCATATGGAAACGGGGTTTGTACACAATTGTCGTCCTCCCGTATAGTTCAGACCTACTTCCTGTTCTTGTCTACAGTGCTAAGCATTTTGCGTAATGTAGTATATAAACATTTAATTCCTAGTTTACATGTATTTATATAATTACCTAACATGTATTTATCTGACGTGGGATCATACTCTAAAGGTTTCTCATTTACTAAAAACATTAGTGCCATAGATCCCTCAATAGTTCACACTTGGTCTTAGGTTGGAACATAAACTCATGTTTAAGACGAACACTTTTCAGGTTAAAACATATGCGGAGAATGTCTACAACTTGTAGAACAGACAGTGGACAAAAGGAAGCCTTTGGTGGTGTTTCTTTCTGCAATTATAATTACTACTATTACTAGTTGTAAGTAATTTATCCATCCATCTTCTTCCGCTTATCCGAGGTCGGGTCGCAGGGGCAGCAGCCTAAGCAGGGAAGCCCAGACTTCCCTCTCCCCAGCCACTTCGTCCAGCTCTTCCCGGGGGATCCCGAGGCATTCTCAGGCCAGCCGGTAGACATAGTCTTCCCAACGTGTCCTGGGTCTTCCCCGTGGCCTCCTACCGGTCGGACGTGCCCTAAACACCTCCCTAGGGAGGCGTTCGGGTGGCATCCTGACCAGTTGCCCGAACCACCTCATCTGGCTTCTCTCAATGTGGAGGAGCAGCGGCTTTACTTTGAGCTCCCCTCGGATGACAGAGCTTCTCACCCTATCTCTTAGGGAGAGCCCCGCCACCCGGCGGAGGAAACTCATTTCAGCCGCTTGTACCCGTGATAATGTCCTTTCGGTCATAACCCAAAGCTCATGACCATAGGTGAGGATGGGAACGTAGATCGACCGGTAAATTGAGAGCTTTGCCTTCCGGCTCAGCTCCTTCTTCACCACAACGGATCGATACAGCGTCCGCATTACTGAAGACGCCGCACCGATCCGCCTGTCGATCTCACGATCCACTCTTCCCTCACTCGTGAACAAGACTCCGAGGTACTTGAACTCCTCCACTTGGGGCAGGGTCTCCTCCCCAACCCGGAGATGGCACTCCACCCTTTTCCAGGCGAGAACCATGGACTCGGACTTGGAGGTGCTGATTCTCATCCCAGTCGCTTCACACTCAGCTGCGAACCGATCCAGTGAGAGCTGAAGATCCTGGCCAGATGAAGCCATCAGGACCACATCATCTGCAAAAAGCAGAGACCTAATCCTACAGCCACCAAACCAGATCCCCTCAACGCCTTGACTGCGCCTAGAAATTCTGTCCATAAAAGTTATGAACAGAATCGGTGACAAAGGGCAGCGTTGGCGGAGTCCAACCCTAACTGGAAACGTGTCCGACTTACTGCCGGCAATGCGGACCAAGCTCTGACACTGATCATACAGGGAGCGGACCGCCACAATCAGACAGTCCGATACCTCATACTCTCTGAGCACTCCCCACAGGACTTCCCGAGGGACACGGTTGAATGCCTTCTGCAAGTCCACAAAGCACATGTAGACTGGTTGGGCAAACTCCCATGCACCGCACCCTCAAGGACCCTGCCGAGAGTATAGAGCTGGTCCACAGTTCCACGACTAGGACGAAAACCACACTTCCTCCTGAATCCGAGGTTCGACTATCTGGCGTAGCCTCCTCTCCAGTACACCTGAATAGACCTTACCGGGAAGGCTGAGGAGTGTGATCCCACGATAGTTAGAACACACCCTCCGGTTCCCCTTTTTAAAGTGAGGAACCACCACCCCGGTCTGCCAATCCAGAGGTACAGCCCCCGATGTCCACGCGATGCTGCAGAGTCTTGTCAACCAAGACAGCCCCACAGAATCCAGAGCCTTAAGGAACTCCGGGCGGGTCTCATCCACCCCCGGGCCTTGCCACCGAGGAGCTTTTTAACTCCCTCAGCAACCTCAGCCCCAGAAATAGGAGAGCCCACCACAGATTCCCCAGGCACTGCTTCCTCATAGGAAGACGTGTTGGTGGGATAGAGGAGGTCTTCGAAGTATTCCCTCCACCGATCCACAACATCCGCAGTCGAGGTCAGAACACCATCCTCACCATACACAATGTTGATAGTGCACTGCTTCCCCTTCCTGAGGCGGCGGATGGTGGTCTAGAATCGCTTCGAAGCCATCCGGAAGTCGTTTTCCATGGCTTCCCTGAACTCCATCCCATGTCCAACTTTTTTCCTACGCGACCACTGAAGCCGCACACCGCTTGGCCTGTCGGTACCTGACCGCTGCCTCAGGAGTTCTATGAGCCAAAAGAACCCGATTGGACACCTTCTTCAGCTTGACGGCATCCTTCACCGCCGGTGTCCACCAACGGGTTCTAGGAATACCACCACGACAGGCACCAACTCCAATCAGCCGCCTCCACAATAATAGAGGTGCGGAACATGGTCCACTCGGACTCAATGTCCAGCACCTCCCTCGTGACATGTTCAAAGTTCTTCCGGACATGGGAATTGAAACTCTCTCTGATAGTAGACTCTGCCAGACGTTCCCAGCAAACCCTCACAATGTGTTTGGGCCTGCCAGGTCTGTTCGGCATCCTCCCCCACCATCGCAGCCAACTCACCACCAGGTGGTGATCGGTAGAAAGCTCCGCCCCTCTCTTCACCCGAGTGTCCAAAACATGAGGCCGCAAATCCGATGACACAACTACAAAGTCGATCATGTAACTGCGGCCTACGGTGTCCTGGTGCCAAGTGCACATATGGACACCCTTATGCTTGAACATGGTGTTCATTATGGACAATCTGTGACGGGCACAAAAGTCCAATAACAAAACACCGCTCGGGTTCAGATCCGGGCGGCCATTCTTCCCAATCACGCCTCTCCAGGTTTCACTGTCGTTGCCAACATGAGCGTTGAAGTCCCCCAGTAAAACAAGGGAATCACCCGGGGGACCACTCTCAAGTACTCCCTCGAGTGAATCCAAAAAGGGTGGGTACTCTGAGCTGTTGTTTGGTGCGTAAACGCAAACAACAATCAGGACCCGTCCCCCCACCCGAAGGTGGAGGGAAGCTACCCTCTCGTCCACTGGGTTGAACTCCAACGTGCAGGCTCTGAGCCGGGGGGCAACAAGAATTTCCACCCCAGCCCGTCGCCTCTCACTGCTGGCAACGCCAGGGTGGAAGAGAGTCCAGCCCCTCTCGAGAGAACTGGTTCCAGAGCCCTTGCTGTGCGTCGAAGTGAGTCCGACTATATCTAGCCGGAACTTCTCCACCTCGCGCACTAGCTCAGGCTCCTTCTCCCCCCCCCCCAGCGAGGTGACGTTCCACGTCCCAAGAGCTAGCTTCTGTAGCCGAGGATCGGACCGCCAAGTGCCCTGCCTTCGGCTGCCGCCCAGCTCACATTGCACCCGACCTCTATGGCCGCTGTTATGGGTGGTGAGCCCATTGGAGGGGTAAGTAATTTAAAAGTACAATAATTTGACAATGATATCTGAGAATGTTCTTTTACTGCCATCTAGTGTCTACCTTTAAGTATATGCGGTATAAAACGAGTAAAACAAGGGTGTCAAATGTACGACAGGTTTTATCCGGCACGCGGGATGAGTTTGCTAAGTATAAAAATGAGCCGAATTTTTTTAAATGAAAAAACTGCTGTTCTAAATGTGTCCACTGGATGTCGCAATAACAATTCTTTGTATCTTTGTAGATTATACTATATATGTAAAAAAAAGAAAAGAAACCACATACATGATGTTAGTGCACCAGTTGAGGAAAATTAACAAACTACATAAAAAACATCCTGTAATTTGATTTTGATATTATTTTTTTTATCTTGATAAATTGAAAATGAACACCAATGAGTTGACTGATGAACATTATCTCATAATTCATTCAAAAAGTATAAAAAATGACAAATAAAGATAGAATACTATTAACTGCAACATGTAAGTGTAAAAGAAACCCAACAACATTATGATTTGTACATTTTCAGAATGTGCTTGCTCTATTTTTAAACATAGAAAACAATCTGAAGTTGTCTTTATTTTTAAGTTATCGTGCCGTGATTTTACCAGTCCGGCCTACTTGGGAGTAGATTTTTCTCCATGTGGCCCCTGATCTAAAATGAGTTTGACACCCCTGGAGTAAAACATCAATTCAGTATTTGTGCAGTATAACTTTTTTAGTTTAAGGTTACAAGGAACACTTAAAACATGAATTAACAAATTCATAAAATCAGAAGTTCATTCATTGTTTTTGAAAAATCTTTTGCTGCAATTTTCTGAAAGACCTTTGGTTAATTCAAGCTTTTGTATTGCAACAATCTCAAATAAAGCCAGCAAAACCCTGGAGGGACTGATTAATCTTTCCAAACATTGCAAGTAAGTTGTACTGAAATAGATACAACTAAGTGAAGTCTGGCCAATTTACAGTAGGCTATGAAGTAGAACCTTCTTGATCTGTCACTGTTTACACATTTGTTTGCTATCTGTTATGCAAGAAACATGTTTTACCTCCTTTCTGGTTCTCATTCAAGAACACATATGTAGAAGAATTGAGAACATGATTTAACCTCCTTCTGTAGTGCTGCCAGCTGGGAGCTGAGACTCTCGATCCTTAAAGTCGCCTTTTTCAGATTCTCTCGGGCAATGATGGCTGCTGCTTCCTTCTTCTCAGACATACAACGCAGTTCCTCAATCTTAACACACAAAAAGAAATGCATCAACTTGCTTCTTATTTGCACACTTTGAAGAGGAACTTTGCAGCAAGGTAGTTTGCTTCCTGACAGGCAGAGAAAGTTGCTCTTTTCGTCTGATTTTTCAGTGTTGCTTTTGGTAGCATTGTCTGCCTTGCTGCTGCGAGATGACACCTTTCACCCTTGCCTCCTCTGAACATATTGTTTGTAGTCTCAATTATGTTTTTTCATTGTTTATACAGTCACATAAATCAAAGAAGGGCTATCGTACAACTTTTCAATGACAGAATTGATAACCGAAGTAAGTGCCTCATTGCTGCTATTAAACATTGATAACTTTTTTGACTCAAAGCCCATATTATAATTTACTGTGTATCTAAAAAGTGTCCATACGTTGGAGATGTAGGTCTTCTCCATGCTGTCTTTGTAGATCTTTAACTGCTCCTCATTCTGTCTTCTCATGGCAGCCAAGGCCTGAGTGAACTTATACTCGTACTCCTTTCGCCCAGAGTCCATCTCGTACTGCTGACGTGCCTTCTTCACTTCCTGCAACAACAAACGAGCTCACTGTTGTGTTGACATCTTATTTCCTAAAATACACCAAAGACAAAGTCAGTACTATGAATTCTATATGTATGTTTTATAAGAGGTTTCTGTGTTTCATTACAACAATTTGAATGCATAAAATTGTCGCAGTACAAATACTTTTGGCCATTGCTGTAACGAGTTAAGTGTTTTTTTTAAAGTTATTTATTGGTATTCTCCCACACTGCCTTTGCACATGCCCACCATAAGTAGGCAAAAGTGCTTAAGTCTGGAATGAAGGCGAACTCATTACTAGCGGACTTTGCCGTGACACCTTTTTTTTCTCAGTTGCATGAAAATTGTGGAGAGTGGTTTACTTGTTAATGTCATTGAAATCCATGAAAAAGAACACTAAATTTGAAAAGGCCCTATTAATCCAGGCAGTGCTAGTCATGTGAACGTGTGTTGCCATGGTGATGTAGTGTGTGTATGGGCACTCCAAAAACTTCTTCCTGGCTGGATGTGAATAATCCGTAGATTAAACTTGTTTTACTTACTATAACTAGAGATGTCCGATAATATCGGCCTATCGGAAATTATCGGTATCGGTTTCAAAAAGTAAAATTAATGACTGTTTAAAACGCCGCTGTATGGAGCGGTACATATTCCAGTCAGCAGCTCCTCCCTTTCCCCTCGCCCCTCTCACACACACAACACAGGAGTTGACGACTGCAGCATTAGAGGTTTACTGGCGACGCTTGATGACCTCATCAAACCGCTGCGAGCGCAGCATAACAACAACAAGAGTGTGTTGTTGCCGGTGCTGTAGCCGTGGCTAACAAGCAAGCTCGCTCGATGACTGACTAACGACACCATGTCTTTGGTTTAGAATTATTTTAAAGTGTGTCTGACGGATAAAAAAAATGGTAATTTGCAATGACTGCAAAAAGGAGCGAGGAGGAACCAAGATGTCTTCCTTTAATACGAGCAATTTGATCTCCCACCTCTTCAAGAATCATAAGGAGATGCACGATGAATACAAGCGGAAGATGGATGAAAAGCAAACACAGAAAAAAAGTAGTACCACACAGTTGTTACTTAAAGACTCCGCCGAGAAAAAACAAAAACACAACAAAAACCACCCCAGGGCGAAAGCCCACGTTGTGGTCAGGGACAACGCACGCAGTATGTCAAAAGCTACGGTGGAGTTGCTACGGTGGAGTTTGGTATGGCTAGTCTGCCCTGCATGGCGCACACTTTGCAGCTTTCAGTGAACGCAGCTGCCCTGTCTCAATGCAGCATTTCAGAAGCTCTGACTAACTGGTAGGTCACTTCAAGCACTCACCACTCGCTTGCAGCACATTTGTGTTACTCATACAGATATGTTAGAGCAGGGCAGATTGAGCCCAGTTTATAATTTCCTGTTATACAGTATGCCAGGCAGTCTTGCACTAAAGGAGGACTATGTTATTGTTTACTTTATTACTCTAGTATACTCTGGACTGAAGCTGTGTGCCTTCATTGTTTTTGTAGTTGTTGTTTTGAGGCATGTTTAAAAAAAATAATGCACTTTGTGAAAGTAAAAGTATAGTATTTCCCATAGTTGTAGTGGGTATCAGGATTATCTCAGGGAGAGCATGTCCCAAATTCCAAGCTGCTGTTTTGAGACATGTTAAAAAACATTATGCATTTTGTGACTTCAATAATAAATATGGCAGTGCCATGTTGGCATTTTTTTCCATAACTGGAGTTGAAGTTGTTCTCTTATTTTGGAAAACCTTGTTACATTGTTTAATGCATCCAGCGGGGCATCACAACAAAATTAGGCATAATAATGTGTTAATTCCACGACTGTATATATCGGTATCGGTTGATATCGGAATCGGTAATTAAGAGTTGGACAATATCGGATATCGGCAAAAAAGCCATTATCGGACATCTCTAACTATAACCACCCTGATTTTATTTGTGGTGTTTACAGTTCTGTTTAGTACAAATGTTGGTAAAGTCGTGACACGTCAGAGGGGCTTAACAGTTGTGTTTGTGTGTTAGTTTGATGTTAACAAAATCAATGGAATCAATTGATAAGACGCTACATTAAATATGCCCATCCATCCATCGTCTTTCGCTTATCCAAAGTTGGGTCTTGGGGGCAGCAGCCTAAGTAGAGAAACCCAGACTTCTTTCTCTCCAGCTACTCCGTCAAGCTCTTCTCAGGGGATCCTGAGGCATCGCCAGGCCAGCTGGGAGACATAGTCTCTCCAAAGTATCCTGGGTCTCCACTGTGGCGTCCTACCAAACACCTCCCTAGGGAAGCATCCGGGAGGGATTCTGACCAGATTCCCAAACCACTTCATCTGGCTCCTCTCAATGTGGAGGAACAGCCGCTGACCTGACGGAAAAAAACTCATTTCGGCCGCTTGTACTCGTGATCTTGTCCTTTCAGTCATAACCTAAAGCTCATGACCATAGGTGAGGATGGTATCATTGATTACTGCAGACGCCACACTGATACGCCTGTCAATCTCACGTTCCACTCTTCCCTCACTCTTGAACAAGACCCTAGGGTACTTGAACTCCTCCACCTACGGCAGGATCTCGTCCCTAAACCGGAGATAACACTCCACCCTTTTCCGGGCGAGAACCAATGACTCGGATTTGGAAGTGCTGATTATATATGTATTTTCAATTAAATAGTCATAAAGTTCAATGATCACGGTCCAGATGAAATCGTATGTATTAAAACTTCCAGGATTGTTCTCACATGGCAGATACTTTAAAAAAAATGCAATGCGCCAATGAGTTGAGATTATCTGTACTGTGCTGTAGGTTAGGTGAAGCAAATCAAGCGCTCCTTTTTCTTTGCTTTATACTTATTGTGACGAGTTAACCCAAAAAGCAATTGAAAGTTAATCAACTGGATAACTAATAAAATAATGTTGGAAATAGGAAAGTGTATATTTTGGAGTTACAGTAAAATACAGATTTTGTCTGAACATTTTAGGGAGGGGCAAGGTGTGCCTGAGGGAGCAACAGAGAGTTTGCATAGATTAGAGGAGACCCTGCACTCGCAGGAACTCTGCGTGAAGAAATTAAAAGGAATATGCTTGGCATGTAGATGAAAAACTAAGTAAAGGATCAACCTGAGACCAATACTTACCTTGGTATCGATACTTGTGATATTTAGATCAGTAAACCCACCAGTAGTTCAAACCCACGACTGAACTGACACAAGCACATCCACACATAGAATAATAATAACAATGTACAGACATATAATAATAATAATAATAACCATGTACACGGCTAAAGCTGATATACTCACCTGCTCATGCATGTTCTTTTGAAAGTTTATCTCCTCGAACAAACTCTGGCAGCGGTTTTCCAAATCGACCCGAAGGAGCATCTCCTCAGTAAGGTGCTTTTTTGTCTTAGTGAGACCTGAGTCCAACTGCCCAAAAAGAGTTGAAACAAATCAAACTTTATTCAAATAGCACTTTTCATACACAGGCAAGTAGCAACTTAAAGTGCTTTACAATTATACACAAAAGACAGAAGCAAACACACATACTGGCACTACTGACAATTACAAAACATTGCATAGCACTGAGGACTGAAGAAAAAGGCCATTTTTGAGGCATCTACAACAGAGAATATAACTAAAATTAGCGGCATCTAATATATATAGTATGAAACGTGTTATAAAATAAATGTAAAAAGAAAAATATTACTTAACAAATGAATAAAAACATAACATTAAGAGAATAATAGTAGTGTAATAGCCATCCATCCATTTATTTTCTACCGCAATAAATAAAATTAAAATCCCACAAAGAATTTAACATTATCAGTAAAAAGCCTGATTAAAAAAAAAAATGTATTTGGTTGGTTGAAGTTAATTTCGAACATGAATGCAGTTTCAACATGATGCATCATATGTTTTCCATTTCTCCTTACGATATGCTCGAAAAGGAGTAGGAAGAAGCCTCGCTTATCCTACCCCTTTTGCACTTTATAGCAGATTCTTACACATATATGTTCACTTTCTGTTTTCAATTTGGAGCAGTTATAGCAATGTTTTTTTAAATACAACAGTTCTCTTCATAGTTAAGTCAGTTACGATTCACATAAACAAATGAATCACAAATCTTATTTTCAGTCGTTATTATTGTTATTTTACCTTATACATTGTTAACACTTTGTGTTTGAACAACAATCAAAGCGCATCAAGTTCGTACATTGTTGGATTTTTTTAGCTTAACCCATCCCGTAATTGAATTCCACACACTGATATGCTACAGGTCTTAAGTGTCATACGTGCATACAAATGTTTTAAATTACATTTTTCTCTGAGGTTATATTTCTCCTCTTTTGTAGAGAATTGTTGTACATTCTTGGGTCGAAAGTTTTGTTTGCATTGTACATAATTGTAGCTGTTTGTAAAATCCATTTATCGTTGAATTTCAATATTTTAGATTTTATAAATTAAGTGGTTTGTATGTTCTCTATATGCAACAGGGACGGCGTGGCGCAGTGGAAGAGTGGCCGTGCGCGACCCGAGGGTCGCTTGTTCAATCCCCACCTAGTACCAACCTCGTCATGTCCGTTGTGTCCTGAGCAAGACACTTCACCCTTGCTCCTGATGAGTGCTGGTAGCGCCTTGCATGGCAGCTCCCTCCATCAGTGTGTGAATGTGTGTGTGAATGGGTAAATGTGGAAGTAGTGTCAAAGCGCTTTGAGTACCTTGAAGGTAGAAAAGCGCTATACAAGTACAACCCATTTATTTAACATTATATATTATTCTAACTCCTCTTTTTTGTAACACTGTTATTGAATGAAGTGTACTTTTGTAGTTGTTTCCCCATATTTCTGCACAATAACTCAGATATGGTAACACTAGCGAGCAGTAGAGAATATGAAGTACATTTTGGTCTAAAATATATTTTTCTTTATTCGTTATAGAGATATTCCTTGCCACCTTATGTTGTATATTTTTATATGAGATTTCCAGTTCATTTTAACATCTATTATTACACCTAGAAATTGGATTTATGTTATTCTTTCAATGTCTACTCTGTCTCTTTGTATTTGTGTTTGACTTTCCCTTCTACTGTTACCGAATAGCATTATTTTAGTTTTACTGAGATTGAAGGATAATCTGTATTCTTCTTTAATTTGTTCATTAATTTCTTCTGTTATTATTTGTATTCTGTTATTATTTGTGTTCCCTCTTGAACAAAAAGCACTTGTGTCCTTGGCAAATAAAACTACCTTTAAGTCCATGTGCTTTACAAATGTTGTTTATATAAAGATTGGAACAATTTTGGTCCCAGTATTGATCCTTGGGGTACGCCGCAAGATTTCTCCAGCGCTGTTGACATACCTTTACCTATTTTCAGAAATTGCTTCCTGTTAGTTAAGTAATTTATTTTCCAGTTCAAGACTAGCCCTTTGATTCCATATGGTTTTAATTTGCTATTAAGATATTATGATTAATTGTGTCAAATACTTTAGTTAGATCCATAAACACTGCCGCTGCACAATGTTTACCATCTATTGAATTGCTTATTTCCTCTGTTATTTCCATTAATGCCATTGGTGTTGAGATGTTTGCTCTATGGCTGTATTGGTTCTCTGCAAGTGTTCCACATTTATTAATGAATTAGTCCATTAGGTTGTTGAATAATTTTTCGATGATTTTAGAAAATTGTGAAAGTTAACAGGTCTACAATTTGTAAACTGGTCTTTGTCTCCGGTTTTATACATTTGAACAACGTTGGTCATTTTCATTTTGTTTGGGAATTTGCCTGTTTGAAGTGGTAGATTGCTGATATAGACTATGACATTTCTTCAATAACTTTTATTGTGGCTTTAATATCTATTTGGTGACAGTTAAGGTATTGGATTTACATTTTTTTTTAATTTTTAATTATTTCTTCCTTTGTTATATTATTGAGGAGCATCGAGTTGGGATTTCTGTCTATGGTGTCATTCATGTCCTCAACTGACCCAGGATCTGGAATCTTTTCCTCTAGATTTGGTCCAAATATTTTTTTAAAAGCTTTCAACTCCTTGTCACTTTTTTACATTTTCGTTCAACAAGTATTGGGGTTAATCCCTCTTAGCACCATTTTTAATAATACTATTTAGGATGCCCCATGTTGCTCTCATATTGTTTTTGTTCCTGTCTAATAATTGACTATAATGTTATTTTCTACATGTTCGTAAGATGTTGGTTAGCTTGTTTTTATACGTTTTGTACTTATTTTCTGCTTCTATAGATCTTTGTGTTCTATACAAAGTATTCTTTTTGCAAGCATTTATCAATCTATTTGTCATCCATGGTCTTCATTTGCTTCTTACTGAGTTGTTTCAATGGACAATGATTGTCATAAAGCATAATGAAAATATTTAAAAAATACTATAAGCATCATCAACATCATTTTCAGAGTACACATTGTACCAACTTTAATCGCTAACGTCATTCTTAAAAGCAATCATACTTTTATTCTTCGAAATGTCTTTTTGTCTTGTAGTTTCGATCATGGATTGTGACAACCGGTAGATGATCACTTATATCACTTTTTAAAATAGAAATACAAAATTCTTAGTCATATGGCTCTCTGGCAGGCTGTTCCACAGGTGGGGGCCGTAGTGGCTAAATGCCGCCTCACTGTGGGTCTTTGTTCTGATATTTGGTGAAGATAAAAGTTTGGTGTCAAAGGACCTCAGGATCAGCGAAGATTAACAGAGGTGTGGACTCGAGTCACATGACTTGGACTCGAGTCAGACTCGAGTCATGAATTTGATGACTTTAGACTCGACTTGACAAAATGTAAAAAGACTTGCAACTCGACTTAGACTTTAACATCAATGACTTGTGACTTCACTTGGACTTGAGCCTTTTGAATTGACATGACTTGACATGACTTGCTACTTTCCCCAAAACCCAAAGATGAAAAAGTTATTCGGGATTGTGTACTTGTCTATCAGCGTTGCGTGTGTCAGCTGGTGTGCTCTCAGTACAACAGCCAATCAAATTAGATCTACTTTGTTTTCATCACACAGCATTCATCCAAATTGCAGGACAACCAAGGAAGAAGACATGTCCAAACCACACGCCAGTGAACAAAAAATGATACCTAAAATAATTTTGTTTGGGTATAAAAATTACGAGGTGGTCAACACAAAACGGTTTGCAGTATGCAACACATGCGGTTCGAAAATTACTGATGGAGAGGCAACAACTTCCAACTTCGTCCGGCATTTGAAGTTGCACAAAGAACGGTAAGTTTTGAATGTAAGATAACGTTTATTGGCTAAGTAACGTGACTTTTATTTGCTGTGTAGTTAAATCAGTGAGGCTGTAAACTCACTGCTAACGTTATAACGTTATTGCAAACACGGGAATCTGTTGCAGTTCACTACCTTATTCATACTTTTTGTTCAGTGATTTTTTTTAAGCAGGGTTACGTTAGTCAATATATCACACGTAACGTTAGACGGCGGTCAGCAGCACCGCGTATTTTAGCCACCTAAAAAAAGACAAAAATAGTAAAATAAAGGTCAGTTAAAATGTATACTATAGTATGAATATGTGTACCGTTTTAGCTAGCTTTCTGACATACTGTTGGTTGTTTACCTCAGTGGTCCCCAACCACCGGGCCGCGGCCCGGTACTGGTCCGTGGATCGTTTGATATCGGGCCGCACAAGAATTTTTATTTTTTTATTTTTTTTAATTAAATCAACATAAAAAACACAAGATACACTTACAAGTAGTGCACCAACCCAAAAAAACTCTCTCCCCCCTTTTGTTCTGGGCATTGAACATGAAGACTCTTCCTTCACTGTTCCGAGTGGCCATGAGAGTCTTGGCAGTGCCTGCCTCCAGTGCTCCAGTGGAGCGAGTTTTCAGCCATGGTGGCATCATACTATGCCCCCATCGTGCACAAATGACTGACAGACTCTTGGCTAATTTGGTCTTTTGCAAATGCAATGCAGCATAGGGCCCTGACATATAAAAAGTACAACTTTTTTGTTATGTTCACGTATATGTCATGTTTTTTCAATGTTAACACTTTTGTACAAATAAGTACATTTGCACTTTATTTTTCAATGTGTTTGTTCTGTAAAGGAATGAGTTAATGTTTAAAATGACTGGTTAATAGTGCTATTATAAAGTGCAATGTCAGCACAATTTTCTTTCCTGCAATTTAAAATGCACTTGTTTTAATAAATAAATACAGCGTTTGAAAAGCATACACAATCTGTGTTAATATATTAGTCTGTGGTTAAAAGGACTTGAAAGGACTCGAAACTCAAAATGCAGGACTTAGGACTTGACTTGAGACTTTCCAGTCTTGACTTTGGACTTGACTCGGGGCTTGCCTGTCTTGACTCGGGACTTGACTCGGACTTGAGGGCAAAGACTTGAGACTTACTTGTGACTTGCAAAACAATGACTTGGTCCCACCTCTGAAGATTAATACGGTAAAAGCAGGTCAGATGTACTGTGTAAGAAGGCGCAACGCCATTAAGACATTTAAACTAATAATAGAACTATAAAATCTACCATGAAGTGGACAGGGAGCCAATATAGGAACTTTAAAACTGGTGTAATGTGCTTCCGCCCTTTGGTCCTTGTCTCCATGCGTCGCTGAGTTTTGTAATAGTTGACTAGTTCTAATATTTTTGGGAAGACCAGAGAGCATTACAATAATTTAAAAGACAGGAAATAAAAGCATGCATTTGCACATCTGTGTGGGCCTAGGGGAGAACTCTGGCTTTGTTCTTAAAATTAAAATAAGCTATTTTTGTAATATTTTAATATGTGGGATTAAGTCAGCTTGAAGTAAAAAAAATCATTTGTATTTTTTTATAAACTGTGTTGGTTTAAAATCTTGTAATTTAGGCAAAAGTTTGTAACTCTGGCCTTCCGGACCTACGACTAAAACCCCCGTTTTGTCCTGGTTGAACTGTAGGAAATTCACACATTCTATGAAAGTATGCTTTCTTTTTGTCATCCATCTTGAAGTCTGAAACTGCAGAAGCTCCATGATGCTATGTTTGTCCTGGTTGAACTGTAGGAAATTCACACATTCTATGAAAGTATGCTTTCTTTTTGTCATCCATCTTGAAGTCTGAAACTGCAGAAGCTCCATGATGCTATGTTTGTCCTGGTTGAACTGTAGGAAATTCACACATTCTATGAAAGTATGCTTTCTTTTTGTCATCCATCTTGAAGTCTGAAACTGCAGAAGCTCCATGATGCTATGTGCTGAGTAGCGATTCACAAACTTCAATTTTACGTCTGGACCGTTGCATTAATGCCACTTAATTGAAGTAAAAAAAGGGGAAAAAAGGAATGTATTGAACCTCTTGTATTTGGTCTTGCATGCTGGCCAAAGAGGTCTCCAGGCCACCCTTTGCAGACAAAGCTGTAGCAAGCATGGCATCTTTTGTGTTGCACTGGGCTTCCAAGTCTTTGAGCCGAGCCTCCGTTCCTGCTGCCTCGGAGTCCCTTTTGCAGTAGCTTCAAGAAAAAATCAGAAAATATATTATTTTATATCTTCCGTGTGCACACATCTCTATGTACAAATGAAGTGACCAGGTATCAAAAACACTGCCCTCTAGTGGCAAAGGGAAGTGCATGCACTAGTGTGTGACAACTGCAAATAAAACAGAAAACATAACTTACGAGTCAATACTAACAAACATTGTTTTATAGATTTTATACCAAAAATTTACTGAAAAATGAATTTATTAGGTTCCCTAAATTAACTGAGCGTATGAAGCTGTAAATAAAACAAGCTGTGGACAACTCAAACCCATCAAATCGTTCACCCGAAGGCAGTGGGTACAACTCAAGACTCGTTTACTCGGTTATCGATGTTCACTTAAAAGAGTCGTTTGCGAATGTCACGACTGTGATCTTATCTTTCCACCCAAAAGAGCGTTCCAAAGACAACTTGTTCACGAGTATCAGATTTCTAGCCTCATTGTTCACGTAAAAGAGCTGTTCCCAAGACCCGACTCTCTTCTCTATTCTCATCAATCACCTGAAAGAAGCCTTCATCAAAAGACTTGTTTGCGAATGTCATCTTTTTTTTCTCATCGGTCACGTTAAAGAGCCGTTTAAAAGACTTGAATCGTTTGGAGACGTCACGGATCCATTCTCATTCTTGACCTGAAAAAACCTGTTCGCGAACGTCGCGTCTACTCTTATTGTTCATATCAAAGAGCTGTTCAAAAGGCTTGACTCGTTCACGAACATCATATTTCTATTCTCATTAATCACATAAAAGAGGTTTTAAAGGTTTGACTGGTTTGAAAACGTCGCTTGTCCCACTTTTAATACCTTAAGAATAGAGATGTCCAATAATATCGGACTGCCGATATTATCGGCCGATAAATGCTTTAAAATGTAATATCGGAAATTATCGGTATCGGTTTCAAAAAGTAAAATTTAAGACTTTTTAAAACGCCGCTGTGTACACGGACGTACGTAGGGAGAAGTACAGAGCACCAATAAACCTTAAAGGCACTGCCTTTGCGTGCCGGCCCAGTCACATAATATCTACGGCTTTTCACACACACAAGTGAATTCAACGCATACTTGGTCAATAGGCATACAGGTCACACTGAGGGTGGCCGTATAAACAACTTTAACACTGTTACAAATATGCGCCACACTGTGAACCCACACCAAACAAGAATGACAAACACATTTCGAGAGAACATCCGCACCGTAACACAACATAAACACAACAGAGCAAATACCCAGAACCCCTTGCAGCACTAACTCTTCCGGGACGCTACAATATACACCCCCGTTACTCCCTCGCCCCCTCCCCCCACCTCAACCTCCTCATGCTCTCTCAGGGAGAGCATGTCCCAAATTCCAAGCTGCTGTTTTGAGGCATGTTAAAAAAAATAATGCACTTTGTGACTTCAATAATAAATATGGCAGGGCCATGTTGGCATTTTTTTCCATAACTTGATTTGATTTATTTTGGAAAACCTTGTTACATTGTTTAATGCATCCAGCGGGGCATCACAACAAAATTAGGCATAATAATGTGTTAATTCCACGACTGTATATATCGGTATCGGTTGATATCGGAATCGGTAATTAAGAGTTGGACAATATCAGAATATCGGCTATCGGCAAAAGAAGCCATTATCGGACATCTCTACTTAAAAACCTTTTGTGTACCGGCCTGTTCTTTTAAATTATTAATTAAAATTATTTGTTTTTTGGTGGACAAAAACTAGAGAATAGTAACTGTCGTATGAAATTGGAAATGAAAGTTTGCTTACATTATTTGTACATTTTTTGGATATAAATATGTTTTTTGATGGAATCAAACAACATTTTTATTTTGAAATAAAAAAAAAATGCAAATAAAAAATGGATTTGAAATTTAAACATTTTTCTAAAATTGCTTAATTTTAAACCAACATGCTAGTTTTGTTGACAAATCCAAATATTGTTCTCATTTGTTTTGTTTGATTTTCCAAAAGTGTGCAGAGCCTCCTCAGAACAATGTCAGAAGCCTTTTAATAAGTCAGTCTGTTTTTCTCCTAAGACAAATTGGACGTTTTCCAGGATTTATTCTTGTTTTACTAAGTCATTTGTTTAAGATGTGGGGTAAATCTGTACAATAATATGGATTACCACTTCATTCGTCATATCAATTTCTAGTTTTGTCATTAGGCGCTTTCAGGTACCAGGGTATGGTATGTAGAGAGCAGTGATTGTCAAACTGTGATACGTGTACCACTAGTCAGAGCCGTGTATAGAGAGAACATAGCCTACTCGGTTTTAAAGTTGGTGGCAAACATGGCGCCCCTATAGTTACGTGAGGGGCTTTTGACCAATCAGAGTGTGTATGGTCAGAGGATTGCTCAAAAGCCCCTCATGTGGCTACAAGGCGCCATGTTTGCTACCAACTTTGAAACCGTGTGGGCCACACTCACGCTATACCACAGGTTTCAAACTCAAGGCCCGCCACTTTTTTTTTATTTGGCCCTCGAAAGCCTGGAAAGTATCAATAAAGTACTGTAACTTTTCTTACTAAATGTATTATTTCTCTCTATTTTGGGAGAAAAAAAAAATAGTCCATGTAATCGCAAATTATGTTAACTTAAATATTGTCTTGATTATGCAAACATATATTTTTATGCATTCAAACCATTTTTTTAAAAGAAATAAATAGTAATAATAATGGAAAAATTGTGAAATGTACTGTAGTTTTTACAGCATTTTTCCCTAAATGGAAAAAAACTGTACTTTATTTACTGTAATAAACTGCGGTGTCATTTTGGCATTTACACTAATACACTGAAACATCTACAGTTGTTAATTTGCGGTCAAAAACAAACAAAAAACTGGCAGCTCGGGTGCCAAAATTTTCATGTAAAATTGCATTTTTTATTTACAGTAAAAAAAACTATTTACATTTTACAGTAAAATTCTGGCAACTGAGCTGCCTTTTTTTTATACCATAAAACCGCATTACTGTTTTTCTGTTTACAGTAATACACACAAAATTTTGAGGTGAAATTATTGCAATTTACCATGTTTTTTTTGACATTTTAGTTTTTTAAATATCTACTTATAAAATGCAAAAAAAAATTGTGCAAAGATAGTATTCACTGTGAAGTGGCCCTCTGGGGCCAAACATAAATGCGACGTAGCCCTCAGTAAAAACGACTTTGACATCTCTGCCACTAGTGGTACGCAGGCTCCATCTAGTGGTAGCCTACGGCAAATAATCACTTGGTTAAAGTACAGTGTTTTTTTTTCCTATATTCAAATAGTGTTACTGTTCAAACTGTGTAAAATATACTTGTCTAATCAATACTTACGCCTACTACACGACTGCATTTTAAATGGACTGTGATACATTTTTCCGAGGTGTTACTTGGTGCAAAATATTTGTATATGTATAAAGTATATTTTATTATTATTTTTACAATATGTAAATCTAGTTCCCGATTTAGTGGGGGTGAGACTTGTTGCGCAATAGCCATGTGCGAGGTTCTGCGCCTGCGTTTTTTGATGCGTACTAATGAGCCACTCACTGAAGTGAATCGAGTGAGTGACTCACAAGTACTCGAGTCAGTAAAAATAATCGTGTTCAACATCACTAACGTGGAGCTGAAGATGTTGAAGATGACGTACATCAACAGAGTTCACCTCCACCTTATCTGCTGATAGCAGTCTTGAAAGTTAAAAGTACCAATGATTGTCACACACACACTAGGTGTGGTGAAATTTGTCCTCTGCATTTGACCCATCCCCTTGTTCACCCCCTGGGAGGTGAGGGGAACAGTGAGCAGCAGCGGTGGCCATGCCCGGGAATCATTTTTGGTGATTTAACCCCCAATTCCAACCCTTGATGCTGAGTGCCAAGCAGGGAGGTTAATGGGTCCCGTTTTTATAGTCTTTTGGTATGACTCGGCCGGGGTTTAAACTCACGTTGATAGCATTAAATGGTGCGCTGGTACTGGTACGTATTACATCCTGTTATCAATGTAGGGATGTGTTATTGACGAGGCAGGAGTTGAAGATGAAGTGCATCAAAAAGTTGTTCTGCCAAATGTTGGTCAACTTGATTGTTGCAGTGAAAAGAGTGCTAAGACTAGCCACCGTGTTGTTAGCATTGTTTTCACCCTCAACCCAGAAAAAGTCTTGCTTGGTGAATAATATCATCGATCACCACAAGATAATAGAAATTAAAACATATGCTGCACTGTAATACATATAAGACAAAACCAAAACTTTAGCCCCAAAATATGTAAAATATGCTTTCAAATTATTTTACAGACAGGTGGTAGCTAACACAAGGTGAACTGTAATAAGTATTAGTTTAAAAATAAAACCTTACATAAAAATGGCCCACGCATCCTTTGATTTTTCAGTGTGAGGCCATCAGTGGAAAATGTTTGGACATCCCTGGCATAAGAAGACACTCATTCCTTTCCATCAAAGAGAAATTATACGAGATGTTATGTTAATATATTATCGGCCGATAAAAGCTTTAAAATGTAATATCGGAAATTATCGGCATCGGTTTCAAAAAGAAAAATTAATGACTTTTTAAAACGCCGCTGTACGGAGCGGTACATATCCGATAAAACACGGACGTAGGCCCTATGTACTCTGGACATACTCTGGGACTGAAGCTGTGTGCCTTCATTGTTTTTGTAGCTATTGTTTTGAGGAATGTTTAAAAAAAAATAAAAATAATGCACTTTGTGAAAGTCAAAGTATAGTATTTCCCATAGTTGTAGTGGGTATTAGGATTATCTCAGGGAGAGCATGTCCCAAATTCCAAGCTGTTTTGAGGCATGTTAAAAAAAATAATGCACTTTGTGTCTTCAATAATAAATATGGCAGTGCCATGTTGGCACTTTTTTCCATAACTGGAGTTGAAGTTGTTCTCTTATTTTGGAAAACCTTGTTTTTGATTGATTGATTGAAACTTGTATTAGTACAGTACATATTCCGTACAATTTACCACTAAATGGTAACACCCGAAGAAGTTTTTCAACTTGTTTAAGTCGGGGTCCACATTAATCAATTCATGGTAAAGTTACATTGTTTAATGCATCCAGCGGGGCATCACAACCAAATTAGGCATAATAATGTGTTAATTCCACGACTGTATATATCGGTATCGGTTGATATCCGAATCGGTAATCAGGAGTTGGACAATATCGGATATCGGCAAAAAAGCCATTATCGGACATCTCTAGAAATTATTAACATTGGACTCCTGATTGTTAAAAAAAAGAAGAAAACTCACCATTGCAGAAGTTGATCAAGTTCAGATTTAAGTCGTCCAAGTTCGATCTCGAGCCAAGCTCGTTGTTTACAGGAGTCGTCCAAACAATGTCTGGCATCGGCGAGTTCCGTCTCGTACAGAGCTTTCAGGCCGCCCAGCTCTCTGCTTCTCACCTTCTCGTTGTTGCCGATTTTCAATTTCAGTTTGTTGTTTTCCGACTCCAGGTTGCGGACCTTGTCAATGTAAACGACCAGGCGGTCGTTGAGATTCATGAGCTGCCGTTTCTCCTCAAGTCTGCTGATTCTGGTAGGACTGAACTGGGCATCGCTCCTCTGGCCGCTCGGACTTACTTTCGACATATTTGTGGCTAATAGTTTGACAATGTAACATATGTGGAGGCACTGCTTCTATATGGCAACCTTAAAACCCCAAATACTTTAAAGTAAATATCACCAGCATGCACTGTTTTGTCTTCATAGAATGAAAGAGGGGCTTCTTTGAAATCTTTACTTTGTGACAACCAACCAATGGTAGCGCTCGTCGCATTTCATTCTTTCGGTTAGCTTTGAAAAAACATTTTTTTATTGGCCGAGCAAAATAAACAAGACCACTTTGAAGAAATAAACGTAAAATATTATGAAAAAGCCACTTTAAAAGGACCCATAAGCGCCCAGATGACTCAAATTGTACTAACAACTTCTCTTTATGTATTGTTGCTCCTGTAAATGGATGAATTAATCTGGCAGTCATTTTCCGTAAATTCAGTCCCGTCTTGGTGTGACTTCATCTGCAGTACTGGAACCCATTACCCCACATAGACCGTGTGGATATACAACTTTTTTGATCATTTAATTACATGTTTTTAAACGCCATGTTCTACGAGTACTTCAAAACTGATATAGTTGAGCAAAAAATAAAAATATGTCCACATATTGACACCATAGCCCAGGCATACTTGCCAACCTTGAGACCTCCGAATTCGGGTGATGAAGGCGTGGTAGCGGGGGGTATATATTGTAGCGTCCCGGAAGAGTTAGTGCTGCAAGGGGTTCTGGGTATTTGTTCTGTTGTGTTTATGTTGTGTTACGGTGTGGACGTTCTCCCGAAATGTGTTTGTCATTCTTGTTTGGTGTGGGTTCACAGTGTGACGCATATTTGTAACAGTGTTAAAGTTGTTTATACGGCCACCCTCAGTGTGACCTGTATGACTGTTGATCAAGTATGCGTTGCATTCACTTATGTGTGTGTAAAAGCCGCATATATTATGTGACTGGGCCGGCACGCTGTTTGTATGGAGGAAAAGCGGACGTGACGACAGATTGTAGAGGACGCTAAAGGCAGTGCCTTTAAGGCCCCAATATGGTTGTCCGGGTGGAAATCGGGAGAAATTCGGGAGAATGGTTGCCCCGGGAGATTTTCGGGAGGGGCACTGAAATTCGGGAGTCTCCCTGGAAAATCGGGAGGGTTGGCAAGTATGAGCCCAGGTGTCACCAAAACTTTTTGACCCGGGGCCGCATTGGGTTAAAATAAATTGGCCAGGGGCCAGGCTATACACACACACATATATATATATATATATATATCATACTTGCCAACCCTACCGGATTTTCCGGGAGACTCCCGAAATTCAGCGCCTCTCCCGAAAACCTCCCGGGACAAATTTTCTCCCGAAAATCTCCCGAAATTCAGGCGTACCTGAGTGACGTGTCGACAGCCTGTTTTCACGTCCGCTTTCCCACAATATAAGCAGTGTGCCTGCCCAATCACGTTATAACTATAGAATGATCGAGGGCGAGTTCTTGGTTTCTTATGTGGGTTTATTGTTAGGCAGTTTCATTAACGTCCTCCCAGCACGGCAACAACACACAACAACAGCAGTCACGTTTTTGTCTACCGTAAAGCAGTTCGTCTGCCGTAAACAGCAATGTTGTGACACTCTTAAACAGGACAATACTGCCATCTACTGTACATGCATATGTGACAATAACATCTCAGGCTTTTATAGAGTGCAGTGCACAACTGCGCACACAACAAGGAGACGAAGCAGAATGCATCATCAGAGAGGGTGTTCAGCATGGTTAGAAAAATAGTGCCAGAGAATAGAACAAGGATGGACAATTCAACCCTAAACTCAACATTGAGTAGATGAGTGTTGTGTGTGTGTGTGTATATGTGTAAATAAATGAACACTGAAATTCAAGTATTTCTCTTATTTTTATATATATTTATATATATATATATATATATATATATATATATATATATATATATATATAGCTAGAATTCATTGAAAATCAAGTATTTCCTATATATATATATATATATATATATATATATATATATATATATATATATATATATATAGGCAGCACGGTGGAAGAGGGGTTAGTGCATCTGCCTCACAATACGTAGGTCCTGAGTAGTCTTGGGTTCAATCCCAGGCTCGGGATCTTTCTGTGTGGAGTTTGCATGTCCTCCCCGTGACTGCGTGGGTTCCCTCCGGGTACTCCGGCTTCCTCCCACCTCCAAAGACATGCACCTGGGGATAGGTTGATTGGCAACACTAAATTGGCCCTAGTGTGTGAATGTGAGTGTGAATGTTGTCTGTCTATCTGTGTTGGCCCTGCGATGAGGTGGCGACTTGTCCAGGGTGTACGCCGCCTTCCGCCCGATTGTAGCTGAGATAGGCTCCAGCACCCCCCGCGACCCCAAAGGGAATATATATATATATATATATATATATATATATATATGTATATATGTATAAGGGACAAGCGGTAGAAAATGGATGGATGGATATATATATATATATATATATACACATATATACATATATATAATCTGTCTCATTGCAGATTACTCGACACCTCAGCGTGATAGTGATGACGTCACGTTATCGATGGGAAAATGCATTTTTAGACAGTATGATTTGCCTGAGCGGCTAGGAGACCCCGAGATTAACAAGTGGTAGAAAACGGATTGATGGATGGCCTTGAAAGGATAGATTTAAAAAAATAATTTTAAAAAATAAAACCTTTTGTTTTGGGCCGGATTTTGGATGCTGGCGAGCTGTATCTGGCCCGCATGCCGTAGTTTGGCGACCCCTTGGATAGATAAAAAAAATTATAATTAAAATTTTTTTTATTTTTTTTTACTCGGGACTATCCGCGGGCCAGATTTTGGATGCTGGCGGGTTGTATCTGGCCCGCGGGCCGTAGTTTGGGGACCATAGCCTGTGTTTTTATCTTCAGTGTCTGCCGGTCACAGGTATTTTCTTCAACTTTTTATGACATTTGTATTACTTTTAATTCAGTTTTTAAAACCCTGCATGCCCCTGTGATTCCCCACTCTTGGAAAGCTGCTGGAAATGTGATTTTTATCTTAAAAATGAAAAAAGTAGATGTTATTTCCGCATTTTCTCAAGCACAGTTCAACTAGTACAAGTTCAAGGACAATTGCAGCAATAAAACATCAGAAGAAGACACAAACTACAATAATACGGCTTATCTTATTTTCTTCTGCTTTTTGAGTACTGGAGTCTGCGATGGCACTTGTACACGTTTGTCTTTACAATAAAAATACTTTTATGCTCCGTACTGCAGCAGGACAAATGGCCGCAATGATACTGTGATCTCTTGCAGTTGTTGCGTTTTTCTTTGTTTCTTGCATGAAACAAAAAAAGCACAGTCTACCAAGTCCAATTCCTTCTGTGTTAAACATATTTGGCCAATAAATCTGATTCAGATTTTGAAAAGGGAACCGACAAGTCCTGGTGACACAACCACGGCAAAGAGTGGCAAAAACTTGTAAAACGCATAATTAGCAGATAATTTTTCAGCAGGTTATGCATGTCTTTCTAAATGGCGTGGAGCTGCACGGTGTATGTGGGTGTTGAAATTGCGTTTTGATTTTGTTTTGTGGTTTGTCTAAGCCAGTGTTTTTCAACCTTTTTTGAGCCAAGGCACATTTTTTGTGTTGAAAAAATGCGGAGGCACACCACCAGCAGAAATCACTAAAAAACAAAACTCAGTTAACAGTAAAAAGTTGTCACAATTGTTGAATATAACTTTAAACCATAACCAAGCATGCATCACTATAGCTCTTGTCTCAAAGTAGGCGTCACATCACGCTGACTTATTTGGAGTTTATTGCTGTTTTCTTGTGTGTAGTGTTTTAGTTCTTGTCTTGCGCTCCTATTTTGGTGGCTTTTTCTCTTTTTTTGGTATTTTCCTGTAGCAGTTTCATGTCTTCCTTTGAGCGATATTTCCCGCATCTACTTTGTTTTAGCAATCAAGAATATTTCAGTTGTTTTTATCCTTCTTTGTGGGGACATTGTTGATTGTCATGTCATGTTCGGATGTACATTGTCTTTGCTCCACAGTAAGTCTTTGCTGTCGTCCAGCATTCTGTTTTTGTTTACTTTGTAAGCCAGTTTAGTTTTGGTTTCGTTCTGCATAGCCTTCCCTAAGCTTCAATGCCTTTTCTTAGGGGCACTCACCTTTTGTTTATTTTTGGTTTAAGCATTAGACACCTTTTTACCTGCACGCTGCCTCCCGCTGTTTCCGACATCTACACAGCAATTTTCTATCGGCTGCCACCTACTGATATGGAAGAGTATAACGTAGTAAGTGTGTCGATCTCCAGACACTACAGAAACTCAACAACAACACATCATTTGCAGAATAAAATTACTGATTTGCAAAAAATATTTTTAACCAAAATAGGTGAAACTAAATAATCTCCCACGGCACACCAGACTGTATCTCACGGTACACTAGTAGTTGAAAAACACTGGTCTAAGCATTGTGCAATCGTAAACGCCCAATATGTATTATTTATTGCTCACTTTGTTTATTTTGTGTGTTTTACTTGCTTACTTGTGTATTCAGAAATGGCGCCACTGAAGTGGCAGCCGGTTGCATAAGCTCTATTCTCTTTAATTGTGTTTGGTGTACTTTGATGTTTCCCTCTTGCTTTCAAGTGTTTGTTTTTTTTAACCTTATTTTTTTGTGTGGACTTTTTGTATCTGCACTGCAACCACATAACTTAGACTTGGACTTCCTTTTTATTGTCATTCAAATTTGAACTTTACATTCCCACTCTGACAGAATGTACTGAATTGGCATTGTTGAAGAAGTAATTACAGCATGTCAAGGCCAAAAAGCATTAAAGACTTAAAGGTGAACTGCATTTTTTTTTTATTTTGACTGTCATTCACAGTCCTTATGTGTAAGACAAGAACACAAATGTTTTTCCTTTTTTTATGCATTCTAACTGGAATATAAACATTAGCAAAAGTCAGCTAACAATGGTGGTAATGGGAGTCACTCTATTCCACCTATAACGCACTTGAAAAAACCTCCAAGGATGTGTTATACAGGTAAAAGCCAGTAAATTAGAATATTTTGAAAAACTTGATTTATTTCAGTAATTGCATTCAAAAGGTGTAACTTGTACATTATATTTATTCATTGCACACAGACTGATGCATTCAAATGTTTATTTCATTTAATTTTGATGATTTGAAGTGGCAACAAATGAAAATCCAAAATTCCGTGTGTCACAAAATTAGAATATTACTTAAGGCTAATACAAAAAAGGGATTTTTAGAAATGTTGGCCAACTGAAAAGTATGAAAATGAAAAATATGAGCATGTACAATACTCAATACTTGGTTGGAGCTCCTTTTGCCTCAATTACTGCGTTAATGCGGCGTGGCATGGAGTCGATGAGTTTCTGGCACTGCTCAGGTGTTATGAGAGCCCAGGTTGCTCTGATAGTGGCCTTCAACTCTTCTGCGTTTTTGGGTCTGGCATTCTGCATCTTCCTTTTCACAATACCCCACAGATTTTCTATGGGGCTAAGGTCAGGGGAGTTGGCGGGCCAATTTAGAACAGAAATACCATGGTCCGTAAACCAGGCATGGGTAGATTTTGCGCTGTGTGCAGGCGCCAAGTCCTGTTGGAACTTGAAATCTCCATCTCCATAGAGCAGGTCAGCAGCAGGAAGCATGAAGTGCTCTAAAACTTGCTGGTAGACGGCTGCGTTGACCCTGGATCTCAGGAAACAGAGTGGACCGACACCAGCTGGACTGCTGCTGAGTGGTCCAAAGTCATGTTTTCTGACGAAAGCAAATTTTGCATTTCCTTTGGAAATCGAGGTCCCAGAGTCTGGAGGAAGACAGGAGAGGCACAGGATCCACGTTGCCTGAAGTCTAGTGTAAAGTTTCCACCATCAGTGATGGTTTGGGGTGCCATGTCATCTGCTGGTGTCGGTCCACTCTGTTTCCTGAGATCCAGGGTCAACGCAGCAGTCTACCAGCAAGTCAATATAGTGTCTTGGCAAGACACTTTACCCACCTTGCTACTTGTACATGAACGTTAATAAATGTTTGGTGGTGTTAGGAGAGGCTGTAGGCGCAAATTAGCAGCCTTGTTTCCGTCGGTCTACCCTAGGGCAGCTATGGCTACGAATGGAGCTTATCACACCCAATGTGTGAATGTTGAGAGAATGGATGATGAGTTCTCAGTTCTCACTGTAAAGTGCTTTGAGTGTATAGAAAAGTGCCAAATAAAGCGAATTCATTATTATTATTATTATTATGCAGAGGTGGATGACCCAGACCAGGGGCGGAGTGGCTCAGCAGGTAGAACGGCCGTCCAAAAACTTAAAAGGCAACTGCTCTTTTTTGGAATCATTCACAACACTTATAAGAGACAAGAACACATATGTCTTTTCAGATGCATTCTAACTCATAAAACAATGTAGATAAAAGTCAGCTAACAATAGAGTTTATGGCAGCCATGACGTCATTGCGTCCCATAAAACCAACCAGACAAACATCCACAATCCACCAACCATACTCATTTTACACTTTGTGTTTATTTTAGATTATATCTAAGGCTTCTCACCTGTATAGTAGAAGGATGTAGTCATAAACCGAGAAGGTGGTCAACTTTGATTAGACCTGGTAATGGCAAGGAAGACACGACAAGAAGCTGGTTTTGCACCTACCTTTTTTTCCCCCACTCTGCGTGGTTTCAGTAATTCTTTATATGAATGGGATAAAATGAACATCCCATCCGTCGGCATCCTAGTGAGAGCAGACATTGCACAGTAAGGGTTTAATTTATTGTGGTTGTTGTCTCTCACTAAGTAGTTGATGAACAAACAAGTCTATGAAATGAATACATAAATATTACATGTTATTATGAATGTGCCTGTTACTACATTACATATATACTTACAGCTTGTAAATATATAAAAAACCTTAATGGAAGTGTTTGGCCATTTTTTAGAGCGCTTTATAGGCGGAATAGAGCAACTCCCATTGGCTCTATTATTAGGTGAATTTTGGCAGCGTTTATTCACGAGTTGTTAGAATGCATAAAAAAAAGAAAAACGTTCTTGTCTTACATAAGGATTGTGAATGATAAGCAACATTTAAAAAAAAGGTCAGTTCCCCTCTAGCGCAAGGCACTTCACCCACCTTGTACAAATCAATGTTTTTTTTTTTACAGTCCAGAGGTTATTTGCTTTTTTAAATACTACTTACATGAGACCTACTTGAATTTAATAGAGGGGTAAATTGGATATTTTGGTACTTATGTAACTGAAACACATTGGTAGCCTAAGTTCAAGTCAAGGCACTGTATAATTCACAAAACACAATGTATCTATGAATGTTTTCATTCACCCAGGTCATTGGGGGGAGGAGTATATTTATAGCTAGAATTCACTGAAATTCTATTTCTTATATATAAATATATATATATAAATATAAATAAAAGAAATACTTGAATTTCAGTGTTCATTTATTTACACATATACACACACACACATAACACTCCTCTACTCATTGTTGTATTTGAAGTGCAATGCTTTGCAGCCAGTAGCACAGCCTTTGAAGGAGCATAGGTATGGGCAGCATCTGTGAAATTTAATTTGCAGGAAAGGAGTGAGTTTAGGGTTGAGTTGTCCATCCTCGTTCTATTCTCTGTCACTATCTTTCTAACCATGCTGAACACCCTCTCTGATGATGCATTTTGTGTGGCACGCACAAAAGTGCCTTCATCAAATGCACCAGAGTCTGGAATCTTCCATCTCTCCCTAACATACCCCTTCCCCTTCGAGTTGTCCTGGATGAACTGATATTCTTGTTTCCAATCATTTTGGAAATTGCAAGCGTACTTCTTCTTACTCGTCGTCGCCATGACTGTCTCTTCTTCGTTCTTCTGCTTCGTCTCTGTTATGTTTTTGGACATTACTAGGTGCCGTAGTTTTGAAGCAATGCATGATGGGAATCCCGATGTTGTGTGTCAGTAAATTAACGTGCCGGCTGGAATAAACACGCTGATAAATAGCTCTGTGCCTGCCTACTTTATGGGTTATAGATAAACCTGTGGATAACGGAGACATATATAATAGTCTCCTTCTTGTTGTGTGTGCAGTTGCGCACTGAGCTCCAAAACCGTAGATGTTATAACGTGACCGGGCCGGCACGCTGTTTATAAGGAGGAATAGTGGACGTGACAACAGGCTCTCCTCACTCAGGTCCGGCTGGAAATCGGAAGAAATTCGGGAGAATTGTTGTCTCGGGAGATTTTCAGGAGAGGCACTGAAATTCGGGAGTCTCCCGGAAAATTCGGGAGGGTTGGCAAGTATGGTTTTTGGAGTATAAATATTTGGGGTTTTGGCACCAGCAGCTAGACTAAATCTAAACAATCTAAGTCTAAGACTAGATCTCACCAATCTAAGTGTATGAGCACGAACTGATGAAGCAGACTCGGATGAGAGGCGTATGAATCGTCTTCTAAGACAAACCAAACAGTCCAGTTGCGATCGATTGAATGTCCTGAGAAAACACAATGTAACATTTAAAGATCTATTTCTCACTCGTCATGTGGGTGTAAACACAGTCTGTGGACCAATTAAACAAGAACTACCCCTGAGACACACACCCTCATTTGATTATCATTTTATTCTTTCATGTGGCAGAGACCGTATTAAGGCAAACTCTTTTGGCATTATGTTTTATACGTCAGTAGTCTAGGTCAGGAGTCATTGACTACTGTACATTTATCCAAGGACCAGATTTCCCCCCGAAAGACACTGTGAGGCACGGATGCTACTGTTAATAATAATAATAATAAAAAATGTGCGGACGTACAGTTTATCACAAGTTAAAGGAGCTATTGTGGAGGCCATCTTAGATTTTTACAAAACAATGACCCACAAGGAATAGGTTCAATACGGCCTGTGACCATACATGTGCTTCACAAAAACTGTTTTTTTTTTTTCAACTGTTATTGGGAATGACAGCATAAGAATGTTTCAATTGTTAATATACATCACAAAGTATAATCTCAGAAAGGTTGAGCAGATGCTAAAACGATATACAGTATATACTTCTTAAGAGGACCTTTGTAAGTGATACGCTACAGTAAAATCCAGTTGGGCTGGAATGTTAATGAGCACTGATCTTCACAAATTTGCCCATTAAGGAATAACATGAGACATCACCTACCAGTTATCTTAAGTTCCTTCTGCAAAATGTCATCAAATCCTCAGTGGATGACACACATAGCAATAAAGCCTCATGCAGTTCTGGGTGGCAGCCTCTGTTTGTAGATTCCAGCCAAAGCTTTGGCAGCACTCTGAATCATCTGCCTTTGTGCCATCCCTGTCATGGCCAAATGCCATTCTGTTCTATTGATGTTGGGCAGACTGCGCTCCAGGATCTCACCTACTGTAACTGTAAGACCAGACCAACGAAGGCTGTAGTCTGGAGGGGTCTGGGACTGAGCCTGTGTGCAGATGACAAACATATTTTATTTGCGTTGATTTAAAATTGAGTTTCCCCATCCAACCATCTTTTAAAGTCTTGGCTAGTTTGCTTTAAAAAAACAAGAAAATAAATTAAGTGTATCTAATCAGCTACAAGGTCAACATTGATTAATCTTGGTCTAAAAGTGACATTGGGACTGGATGCTGTGTGACTTCTTCAGTGAGTTTTAGCGGTAGAAGCATGAACGTGTTAGCTTTCCACCGAAGCCAAGTTTGTTATTTGTTTTATAACATTATTCGTGACAATTTGGTAATTGGTAAATCCAGCGTTACCACCGGGTATCAAAAACCAGACGGTACCATAATTGCTATACGTGACGTCATGTTTGGTTGTAGCCTCGAAACCAGTTAAAACACTCAAACTTACAGGCTCCACTTTTTAAAATACGCTTGTTTGATGCCAATTTACATATACAGTACATGCTACTGATTAGCATTCGCAAAATACAGATAAGATGCACTCTACAATCAAACAGCGATTGTCTAATACAGTAAATACAATACTTACAGTATAAACTAGAGATGTCCGATAATGGCTTTTTTGCCGATATCCGATATTGTCCAACTCTTAATTACCGATTCCGATATCAACCGATACCGATATATACAGTGGTGGAATTACCGGTAACACATTATTATGCCTAATTTTGTTGTGATGCCCCGCTGGATGCATTAAACAATGTAACAAGGTTTTCCAGAATAAATCAACTCAAGTTATGGAAAAAAATGCCAACATGGCACTGCCATATTTATTATTGAAGTCACAAAGTGCATTATTTTTTTTAACATGCCTCAAAACAGCAGCTTGGAATTTGGGACAAGCTCTCCCTGAGAGAACATGAGGAGGTTGAGGTGGGGGCGATTGGGGGGGGGCCTTTTAGGGGGTAGCGGGGGGTGTATATTGTAGCGTCCCGGAAGAGTTAGTGCTGCAAGGGGTTCTGGGTATTTGTTCTGTTGTGTTTATGTTGTGTTACGGTGCGGATGTTCTCCCGAAATGTGTTTGTCATTCTTGTTTGGTGTGGGTTCACAGTGTGGCGCATATTTGTCACAGTGTTAAAGTTGTTTATACGGCCACCCTCAGTGTGACCTGTATATGGCTGTTGACCAAGTATGACTTGCATTCACTTGTGTGTGTGAAAAGCCGTAGATAATATGTGATTGGGCCGGCACGCAAAGGCAGTGCCTTTAAGGTTTATTAGCGTTCTGTACTTCTCCCTACGTCCGTGTACACAGCGGCGTTTTAAAAAGTCATACATTTTACTTTTTGAAACCGATACCGATAATTTCCGATATTACATTTTAAAGCATTTATCGGCCGATAATATCGGCAGTCCGATATTATCGGACATCTCTAGTATAAACAATTTGTGAACTCAAAAGACGAGACTGGCACATTCAACATAATGACAAAGACTACTTCCTGACTACGGCAACACACCCTGGATAAACTGAAAAGAGTGCATACTTGCTGTGATATCTTAGTACATCAACTCAAAAAAGAGAAACTTATTTTCAGATTTGTTAGCTTTCTTTACAGACAGTGCGGCAGCAAACTGACACTTTCTGAGGCTTTCGTGGGCCACGTAAAACGATGTGGCATGCCAGAGCTGGACCCTGGGCCTAGAGTTTGACACCTGTGCTTTAGGCAAATTACTAATAATTACTAACAAACAAAATGATGTGATAAAACCGAAAAAAGCTGTCAGAACAAAAAAAAAGGAGTGTTAATACGGTTGACAGTCTTGTTAACTGAGTATCCTGCAGTCAGTGTTTTAGGCTGTTGGAACAGTTCAAAATGGGAAAAGGATACAAGTTCCTTACAATACTTCCAGAGGTAATCAAGAAAGGCAAAAGAGTAGAAGATTTTATGAAAAACGACAAGAAAAGTTAGCAAGCAGAGTCGAAGACGGCACAAGTTTTCAGTGATCACTTTGTTAAAGATTTGTTTGATATACTTTTAACGTTAAGTGCTTCCCATTTAAGTATTATTTTTTTATTACTTGTATTTTATCTTGTTTCGGATTTGAAAATGCATTTTTGCTACGAGTGTTTCGAAAGCACCAACTTGGCGAGTCTAAATAAAAGAAAGCTAATGTGAGCGAAACCTAAAAGAGTTATGTTTTTACCAAAGGTAGCAATCATAAATGAAACTTTCAGCACATACACAACGTTGAGATCTCTAGTTATATTTTGATAAAGACAAAAAAAAAACAGGCATAATCGTAAACCACGCGTGCAACAAACATGGCTGTAGACACAAAGTAAAATCAATAAATGCAACCTTACTGGAAAAAAAACTATGCATATTTACCCGTGAGAGTCTTGATATCAATTTAAAAGACCCAGCCACACACAAATAAGTTGTACACCTTATTCCATATTTTTCTGTTTTTTCGTGTGGAAAGGCATCTGTAGCACCAGAGTTCGACATGCCTGGGAATGCGACGGACAGATAATCCTTGGGATCACTCGACATTTAAAAAAATAATGTATAGGGATAGATTCCATTGCAAAGTTAGATTTTTTTGCTTGTATTTGCTTTTTAATGGTAAGATGGGCTCCAGCAACCCCCGTGACCCCGAAAGGGACAAGCGGTAGAAAATGGATGGATGGATCTAGGACCCTGGCATACACAGATAGTTTGCACTCTGTTTGCTGCTCAGTAGCCATATTGGTTTGGTGACCTACCCCTTGATTTACTTCCGTTCAAAAGTCACATGAAGGAAAACAACCAATAATGACCTGTTTTCATGTCACATAGTTATTTGTGGTGTTCTGTTCCAGGTGAGCATTGATATGTACCTGCTGGACATGTTCCAGTGCCAAAGGAGTTGCCTGGGTGAAGACCTCCACTTTGATGTTATTAGCCGGGTCTTCCAGGATCAAACAGCCAATGTCAAACCACCTGCAGGGAAAACCAGCATTCTCAGGCATGAGACTTGTGTACACCTACATGAGCCTGCATTCACAATTATAGTGCGGTACTCTGGCCCGGACCAAAAGGTAAGAAAAAGATACTGGGTGCAAACTTTAAGTGTGCACACGGTTTGTCTGAGGTGAGTTAAGCATGCAAAGCCAAGCTTTGATTGGACTGTACATAAGACCTGCATACCGTGCAACAAACCTCATGCATACAAAACATATGCTTGTAGTACTACAGTGCATCCGGAAAGTATTCAAAGTGCTTCACTTTTTCCCCATTGTGTTATTTCAGAAAGTTATTTAATCTCCAGAATTCCACACACATAAAACCTCATAATGCCAAAATTAACACAAGTTTTTGTAATTTTTTGCAGATGTACAGTATAACAATAGTTTTAAAAATTAGGCCCATCAAAGTTAATGCATGCGATTATTACAAAAAATAGTGCTTTAATCATGTACAAAAATGCCTATCAAAGGGCTGTTCTCAACTTGCGCAAAGTTACATTCTGCAAACCAAAGAATATATCATGAACACCATCAGCTAGTTTATGTTTCCATTAGTGGTTTAAGAGAACACACAGTAGAACCTCGATTTACAAACCCCTCTATTTGCAAACTTTTTGATTTAAAAACTTTTAGATTGAGCCAAATATGCCTCTGTGTGCAAGTCATGTGCGTGCGTTTACAGTTCAGCTTTATTTTGTTAATAAAAAGATTGTCAAACATTACCCCTTATGTTTATTTATATACTGTATATATATATATATATATATATATATATATATATATGTGTGTGTGTGTGTGTGTATGTATATTTATATATATATATTTGGACACACCTTCTCATTCAATGCATTTTCTTTATTTTCATGACTATTTACATTGTAGATTGTCACTGAAGGCATCAAAACTATGAATGAACACATGGGGAGTTATGTACTTAACAAAAAAAGGTGAAATAACGGGAAACATGGTTTATATTTTAGTTTCTTCATAATAGCCTCCCTTTGCTCTGATTACTGCTTTGCACACTCTTGGCATTCTCTCAATGAGCTTCAAGAGGTAGTCACCTGAAATGGTTTTCACTTCACAGGTGTCATAGTTTTGATGCCTTCAGTGACAATCTACAATGTAAATAGTCATGGAAAAAAAAGAAATCGCATTGAAATGAGAAGGTGTGGTTAAACTTTTGGCCTGTACTGTATATATAAAGATATATATATATAGTGTATATACACAGAGTTCCCCCTCGACTGCCAAGATACGTGTGGCGGTGGGGGCGTGGTTATCATGATCCATCCATCCATCCATTTTCTACCGCTTATTATCATGATCCATCCATCCATCCATTTTCTACCGCTTATTCCCTTCGGGGTCGCGGGGGGCGCTGGAGCCTATCTCAGCTACAATCGGGCGGAAGGCGGCGTACACCCTGGACAAGTCGCCACCTCATCGCAGGGCCATATTATCATGATGTCATTGAATAATTTGCGATGATATGATTTTCTTTAAAAAGGCTCCAAAAATGTATTCCAAAAATGTATTCATACATTTAAAAACAAATCTGTTATTAGCAATAATATATATAATGTATATATATTATACATGTATATATATTTATGCATATATTTTTGAAAATATGCCAAAATATATAATTTATTTTCAATTGTTGCTGCTGATTGTACAATGTACTTTGTACTTTGTTCAAGAGACATTTACCGGTAATTACTTTTTCATTTAAAGCAACTAGCATCTTCTTCTGTTGGTATTATGGAATGTAGTCGTGTTTAGAGACTTCACTTCAGTCACTGAAAGAGGCGAGCATGATGTCGGATTTTCCCTCCTTAAAAGCCACCACTGTCCTCTTGATATTTGCACATTTTGTAGATGGCTGTCAGCAGGTATACAGTATCTGGGATATATTAAAACTACGTCCACATTGCAGACATGCTGACAACGTTCCAGATAATGGCGTGCGTTTTGTTTACATTCGGTTTCTGCAGCGTTGTTTTCGGTAATCAAAGTCTTTTTCCGGTTGACGAGTTTTGAGTACATCACTTGTCAATAATGCGCAATGATATCAATTTACACTGTAACGACTAGCTGGGGTTAATGTTTTATGTTCGTGCAGTTTGGATTTGATGTCAGTTTTTCCTATGTACAGTGATAAAATATTGCACAGTATACATAATCGCTATGTGGATAGATGTTTGGCGGTCAGAAGGTTAGTTAATGAATACATTTAACTAACAAGTTACTGAATAATCTTTGCACAGACAACACTGAAAAAAATTGGGCAATTAAAGTTTTTACTGCAATGTTTATATATTCAACTTGAAAGTTTTGGAAATATTGAGCTATCCATCCATCCATTTTCTACCGCTTATTCCCTTTGGGGTCACGGGGGGCGCTGGAGCCTATCTCAGCTACAATCGGGCGGAAGGCGGTGTACACCCTGGACAAGTCGCCACCTCATCGCAGGGCCAACACTGATAGACAGACAACATTCACACTCACATCCACACACTAGGGCCAATTTTAGTGTTGCCAATCAACTTATCCCCAGCTATTCAAACATAATTTTTTTGTATTAATAATATTTTCATTATTAAATTGTAATTATTAAAAATGAATTGTATTATTTATGTGTATCTTATTTTTATCCTTTTAAATGTTTGTTTGTTCTTTAACACTGCACAAGCTATATACAGTCTGTCGTTGATATAAAAAAACATTTTTACATCTTTGATTTTACTTTTTTTTTTCTTTATACTCTTTTTCACATATGTTGAATTGTACAATTATAATTAAGTGATGTTCCTTTTCTAACTTGTTCAGCATAACAGAATCAGATAGAAATAGTAAATTATTCACTTTCACTTTGTCTAGCACTTTTCTCTTTAAAGTACTCAAAGTGCTTGACATCATTCACCTACTGATGACAGCATCAGGAGCAACTAAGCGTTCAGTATCTTGCCCAACAATACTGGTCACAGAAGTACTCGGGAGCCCTGCTGCCATACAATAAACATTCTGTTTAGAGGACCTCAAAAACTGGTTTTGTTGCTTACTTCTCAGGAAAGAGTTCCGCAATAAAGTTTTCCATAGAGACCACTGGCTGCTTCTCATGGATCACCCCAGATCTTCTGAGACCATCAATGCGCTCCTGAGCCCCCTGCACAACAGAGAAAAAGAAAGTGAGTCATATTTTACTTGATTTTGGAAAGTTTTTGTTGCTCACCATCACTTTGGTCAACAAAATGGTTCAAATAATTGATGCAATGCTTGTTTTCAAAACAAAAAGGCATGAAAATATAGTAGAACCACTAAAGTTAGGGGTGTTCCAATCTTTTGGTTTCTGCCGTTAAAGTCCTTCGTGTATGAGCCGACTTGTTCCAACACAACACTGATTTTGTCTTTAGTATTGATTATATACTGATACTACCCTTAGTATCGACACTACCGATAAATGAATTGATCCACCATCCCATTACGTGTACGCCGTGCCATTCCACAGAAACAGACATCAATGAATTATCCTCTCTCTTACTCTTTTTAATCTACTTGTTTAATTTCTTGTTAATAACCGCTTACTTTCTGCTGTAACACGCTTCCATCTAAACTTCTTAAACTTTACTTAGCACTTATTTCTTCAGTTGTTTTAAGCTAGCTCAGTGGCTAGTTTAGCAATTGGCATGCCTTCTGGTCTGCTTCTGCTTGCTCTTACTAACATGTAACTTGTTGAGCCTCATCCTCCATTGATAATTAATTTAACTATTAATTTAACAATTCAAAAATTCTACCCACTCGACATCCATTGCAGCTAGTCACCCTGGAAAGGGGGTCCCAACATCTGCGGTCTCTTCTCAAGGTTTTTTTTAGTTTTTCCTTGCCCAGATGTGGCGTTATTAGGGGATGTTGTTGTGAGTTTGAGAAGCCCGTTGAGACATTTGTGATTAAGGGCTAAATAAATACAATTTATTTGACTTGATTGATTTAACGTTTTTGCTTCCATAATTCTATTTCAAAATTAAGCTACCATAAAAATGACCATTTAAAATTGGACCATTCATGTCTTTCAAGTTGGGCTGCAAAGATGAAGTGATTAAATCGATGAGATAATTTTTTCGATTCATATTCAGTTGCTTTGATTAATTTTTTATTGAGTGTTACTAATAAACATTGATACAATTTGGACTGCGGAGTGCCGGGAACTTTATATACGTGGACATAGTTTCTGGACGGCGGTGGTGTGTGCGTGTCGTGATCTGTGTGGTGACCAACAGCGGACAGTTTGCATTTTTTTAAATGAATATTTAAAGTGCAATTTCATCATTGATGATGTGCAGTTATTAGAAGAAAAAGAATGAAGGTTATGTAAGCAGAAACATTGTTGTTTATTTCAACTATTATCCCTAAAATATACGTTAAGTCTATAAAGTGTGTTGTATCCAATCAAATAATCAAACAAACTAATGCATAGATAACTTGATTACTTAGATAAACGATAGCTGCAGTTCTACATTTAAGGGAGTAAACTTACAAAATCAGTGGGATATCAAATGATTCCCCCCATTGTACAAAGCAAAGTAGCATTGTAGGATTTTAAACTATGCAGGATCAGTAGTGTACCTGTTACACATGCAATGAACACAGTTCCAGTTCAGATGTCAGATGATTAAGCTGCTCTTAATGTGTGCGCACAAAATAGATAACAATATTGTCAGTGATAAATAAGGAATTGTGCGTTATTTAGAATCATATTTTGATTATCAGTGTAATTGTTTTGCCCAACCTGTGTATTTAATTCAATAGAACTTTGCAATTATAAAAAGTGCAGTGGACATACCTTGAGCCCAGCTGCATAGCCCACAGGCTGTGGAGCAATATTGGACAGACCATTTTCCCCAGTGACCATGGCCATCCCAAACACCTCCTGAAAGGCCTCTCGGACTGCATCAACATTCGCCTCTTTATCTGAAGTCACCACAATGTCGATATCCCCTCCAGACTCTGTAAGCAAGATTACATTATTTAATGGGATTGTTGTCAGGCCTAATGGATCCCACCGGATTGGGACATTTATCATTTGATGTTGTCTGAAGTGTCATATGTTTTGACAAACAGATAAAAAAAAAAAGGTTATAAACATGTTGTGCTTACTGATATAGGGAGCCATGCCAGGATCTAGAGTAGTGATCATGGACTCTACTGAATGTTTAGTCTTATCCAGGACTGATTTTACGACAGTGTTTCCTGCAACTCCCTAGAGAAAACAAAAAACAGCACAGAACAGAATCACAGATTACACTGTGTAGGTTTCACACCACGGGCATGCAGTTAGAGCAGTCCTTAACATATACACTATATTGCCAAAAGTATTTGGCCACCTGCTTTGACTCACATATGAACTTGAAGTGCCATCCCATTCCTAAATTTCACATTCGGTACAATGCAGTCCGAAATGTAGTGTTCTCCTAGCAACCTCCAAACCCAGACTCGTCCATCAGATTGCCAGATGGAAAAGCGTGATTCATCACTCCAGAGAGCGCGTCTCCACTGCTCTAGAATCCAGAGGCGCCGCGACGTGCTTTACACCACTGCATCCCACGCTTTGCATTGGACTTGGTGATGTATGGCTTCGATGCAGCTGCTCGGCCATGGAAACCCATTCCATGAAGCTCTCTGCGTACTGTACGTGGGCTAATTGGAAGGTCACACGAAGTTTGGAGCTCTGTAGCAACTGACTGTGCAGAAAGTCGGCGACCTCATTGCACTATGCGCTTCAGCATCCGCTGACCCCTCTCTGTCAGTTTACGTGGCCTACCACTTGGTGGCTGAGTTGCTGTTGTTCCCAAACTCTTCAATTTTCTTGTAATAAAGCTGACAGTTGACTTTGGAATATTTAGGAGCGAGGAAATTTCACGACTGGATTTGTTGCACAGGTGGCATCCTATGACAGTTCCACGCTGGAAATCACTGAGCTCCTGAGAGCAGCCCATTCTTTCACAAATATTAGTAGAAACAGTCTCCATGCCTAAGTGATTGATTTTATACACCTGTGACCGGGCCAAGACATTAGGACACCTGATTCTGATCATTTGGATGGGTGGCCAAATACTTTTGCATAGTGTGGGATATCAGTATCATGCAGTATCATGCGTCAAACCACGCTTCAAAAAGATGCGCACTGCATAACGTAAACATAACACATAAATAAATAAGCACAATATATTGCATGTTTCAGGATGAGTTAAAAATAGAAGTTTGTGATTGCACATTGAATTATCTTAATTGCACATACAATTATCATGAAGTACTTTAGTGCATGTGGGCATTGATGGCCTTTCTAGACACTTGCGTAGCGTTTAACTGTGAGAGCCCATTATTCATTCAGTCTACATTCACACATAATTTTAAAAAGGTACTCTGGGGTGTTAAAATGAACAATGTACACCGAAACGAACATTGTGTCTCAAAACCATGAGAAAATCCAAAACATGGATTTTGTGAACCAGTCCAGCACTAATGTTGACTGTCCTTTGTTTACATAAAGCTGACTTGTACAAGGGGTGTGTGTATGATTGCGGGCCCGCCTCCCCAAACAGAGATAGTAGATTACATGAGGGCTCACTCCATTCATATGATTCCCACTATGAAACAAATGCGGAAAAGTGCTAAACCCGATGCTCAGAGCGAACTATTTTGCTGACTTGTCGAAGGCGAGAGATGAAGACATCAAACGCACTTGCAACTTATTCAGGCCAGTAAAATTATTGCGTTTATTTTCATTGATCGTTCAATGAAAACAGCCTATAGACCACAACTAAAAAATTATATAACCCCTTTAAATGGACAACATTTTAGTAGTTTTTATTTTTCCAACACCTTAATGAGCAGCACAGTAGAAGTATAAATAAATACATCTAAATGAAGTAGCCATCTTTATTGTTAGTTACACATGCCTAAAATATCTCAAGATGAATTTAAAAACCAATGGCTACATTAGAGTAACTGAATATGTGTACACTTCATAATCCAATTAGTCGACTAATTGTTAAGATAGTCGATAATTATCAAAATAGTCGTTAGTAGTAGTAGTATTTGGGCAGCAACTAGCACTGATGTAAACACATTTGATCAGTATTACCTTGAAAAAGCCCCATATTCCTCCGCCGGAATTGTTCTCTCCAAAGACCCTGGGATCTTCCTGCTCCTCTGGAAATGTGATTGGAGATCTGGCATCCAAAGCACCTGTCATGACAGGCTGCTGAACCATGGGGCTGGACACTACATCTAGAAATGGAAGCAAAACTATGAAATCTCAATGGCTAAAATGGTTTGCTTCTGTTGGTCTCCTAATATTAGTTAGAGGTGAGTAGTAAAAGCTGTAGTAGGGTCTCTCTCTGTCTCTTATATGCACGTACACACAGGTCGTAGTGTAAGTAGTAAAGTACCATTACAAAATAGTAAATTAATCGTTACTCACCTTTTAGTCAGTAGTTGAGTAGTGTTTTTACTAAATACTTACCGAGTCAAGTAATTATTTGGATGACTACTCTTTACTAGAGATGTCTGATAATAGCTTTTTTGCCGATATCCGATATTGTCCAACTCTTAATTACCGATTCCGATATCAACCGATACCGATATATACAGTCGTGGAATTAACACATTATTATGCCTAATTTTGTTGTGATGCCCCGCTGGATGCATTAAACAATGTAACAAAGTTTTCCAAAATAAATCAACTCAAGTTATGGAAAAAAATGCACGTACTGAAGTCACAAAGTGCATTATTTTTTTAACATGCCTCAAAAGAGTAGCTTGGAATTTGGGACATGCTCTCCCTGAGAGAGCATAAGGAGGTTAAGGTGGGCGGGGGTGCGGGGTTGAGGTGGGGGTGTAGGGGGTAGCGGGGGTGTATATTGTAGCGTCCCGGAAGAGTTAGTGCTGCAAGGGGTTCTGGGTATTTGTTCTGTTGTGTTTATGTTGTGTTACGGTGCGGATGTTCTCCCGAAATGTGTTTGTCATTCTTGTTTGGTGTGGGTTCACAGTGTGGTGCATATTTGTAACAGTGTTAAAGTTGTTTATATGGCCACCCTCAGTGTGACCTGTATGGCTGTTGACCAAGTATGATTTGCATTCACTTGTGTGTGTGAAAAGCCGAAGATATTATGTGATTGGGCCGGCACGCAAAGGCAGTGCCTTTAAGGTTTATTGGCGCGCTGTTCTCCTACCTACGTCTGTGTACACAGAGGCGTTTTAAAAAGTCATAAATTTTACTTTTTGAAACCGATACGATAATTTTTAAACTGATACCGATAATTTCTGATATTACATTTTAAAGCATTTTAAAGCATTTATCGGACTGCCGATATTATCGGACATCCCTACTCTTTACTTTTACTTGACTCATAGTACTGTAAAGTAACAATACCTTTACTTGAGTAATTTTTTGGGCTACTCTACCCACCTTTGATATTAGCTGAATTTTGTTGTGTTGTCTTACATTTTTGAGGAGGCACATTTTTAGAGAGGGGCATTATAAAACTAGAATAAGGGCTTAGGAGTATTTTCTTAAAGAAAAAGGACTCGTCTGTGTGCTTCATGGGCACATAACTAGTCTTTGTACATAAGAATGTTTTGCAGCAGGCAAGGAGATCAATCATTTCCATCGAGTGTACGGTATTCCAAATTGTGCTGAATACAGATCTCAAACGATGTGCAGAGTCTACTTGGTGAAATAATGTGATTCAACGCATTATTAAAAGGAACTATTTTAGACTACACTATAAGAACAGTACTGTTGTGTTATAGAAATGTTTGTACAAAATATACCTGAAATCGAGGTAGGGCTGGAGAATGTTGGCATGAGCGGTGTCTGCGGTGTTCGACCAGCATGACCCCGCGTGATATCATATCCTGAGCTCAGGAAGTAGTTGGTAAGAGGCGGCCCGACGGGAGGTGCACCAGAGGATATGGGCGGTGGTCCAGTGGAAGAGGCCGGGGGGGGCACTGACACGGCAGGAACAGCGGGGAAGGGAGAGGCGGTGCTGAAAGGAGGAGCAAGTGAAGATGGAGGAGGAAAAATGGACGGTGGAGCAATGGGACCGCTAAAAGCAGGAAGGGAAGGACCGGGTTGGGGTGGAGCACTGATTGAGAGGGAGCCAATGGACACTGAACTGGAGCCTGCAGGAAAAACGGGGCTGGACAGACCTGAAACACACAATTTAATACTGGTTTCTTCATTGTGTCTAAAAGCACAATGTCAAAACAATTTCAAAAAATAATCATGAAATCAATTTCACAGGGCAGCACAATGGAGCATGTGGATGTACCGTATTTTACGGACCATAGGGCGCACCGGATTATAAGGCGCACTGCCGATGAATGGTCTATTTTTTTTCTTTTTTCATATATTAGGTACACCGGATTATAGGGCGCATTAAAGGAGTCATATTATTTTTTTTTTTCTAAAGTGAAACCACTTCCTTGTGGTCTACATAACATGTAATGGTGGTTCTTTGGTCGAAATGTTACATGGATTATGTTTTACAGATCATCTTCAAGCCGCTTTCTGACTGTCGCTTCCGGATGCGCCGTTTTGTGGGCGGTCTTATTTACGTGGCTCACCTTCGGCAGCGTCTTCTCCCCGTCATCTTTATTGTAGCGGTGTAGCGTGCAAGGACGGTAGATTTTTCAGCACCGTGTTTAATGTTCTATATTTTCAATGGAACAATTAAAATGTTGGTGTTGTTTACTTGAGACGCATCATAGTGCAGTCTTCACGTATCTCTTATGTTTGACTGCCATCTACTGGTCACACTTATCATTATACCATGTACCAAATAAAATGGCTTCGAGGTGGGTATGCTCAACAAAAATGATTCCTTACATTAGGCGCACCAGGTTATAAGGCGCACTGTCGAGTTTTGAGAAAAAAAAAGGATTTTAAGTGCGTCTTATAGTCCGTAAAATACGGTATGTTCTACTCCGGTTTCATCCCGCAGGTTAAAGCTAAAAAATATTGTTTAAAGGGGACCTATGATAGCAAAGGGGACCTCAACATCGAGCGACCCTACTTTGGATAAGTGGAAGAAGATGGATGGATGGATGAAGAGGGGCCTATGATGAATTTTGTCTCTTCTGACTTGTAAATGTTACAAAGTTTCATACTAGTGTTAAACAATGCCAAAGCGTCAAATTATAAGGTTCATGCATTTTGGCATGAGCTTGCAAGCAATTTTAGATGCCTCTGTTCGCAGGGTTTTTCCGTCTGGCATTAAAACAAAGGTGGACAGACTTATTTGGACATTAAGTAAAGCTCTCAGCCAGAGATGGAGAAGCTCCTCTTCTCTGCTTCAGGCTATGAGAAAAAGCAGAAAAGGGTAGGATAAAGTATTTTTTTTTCTAATCTTGGAATGTGCATTATAACACCAACATGCAACATGCAGTGGCATAAATGCTGCTAAAAGTAGATTTTTTTTATACAGGTGTACCAAATGCAGGTGAACCTATATAATGTTTTATGAAGTTTATTTTCGACTATGTCTGGAACAAAATAGCAGTGACGACTTCAATATATATACAGCGCCTTGCAAAAATGTTTTTTTTTTTACCTATTTTGTTACATTACAGCCTGTAATTTAAATGTTTTTAATCTACTTCAGGGTCAATTTTAAAGTTCTATTATTAGTTTTTAAACATCTTAATGGAATTGTGCCTTCTTAGCTATCTGACCTGCTTTTCCTTTGTCAACTCTTGCAGATCATAAGGTCTTTTGGCCCCAAACTTTTATCTTTACCATATACCAGAACAAAGACCCAAGGTGAGGAGGAATTTAGCCACTACAGTCTCCGCCTGTGAAACAGCCTCAGGATTACCGAGACCGTTGATATTAAAAAAAAAAAAAAGGTTAAAACACACTTCTTTAATCTGACTTATACTGATCATGTTAAACTCTTGAGTTCTTAATTGTTATTCTGTTACTTACCATTTTATTTATTGCTATTATTACTACTATTATTCTCCCAATGTCATGTTTTTATTTATTTATTAATGTATTATTTATATTATATTTTTAAATACATTTTAAAATATGTTTTATACTATTTTTAGACGCTTTTAACTTTAGTTATTCTCCAGTGTGGCATTAGTGCCATGCGATGTTTTGTTATTGTCAAAATTGCTGTGTGAGCATGTGTGTTTTCTTCACTTGTTTTCCTGGTGTAAAGCACTTTGTGTTTCCACTTGCCTGTGCATGAGAAGTGCTATACAAATAAAGTTTGATTGATTGAATGATGTTCCAACACATTTACCCCCACACGTTAAGTGCATTTGTAAACTGTTGAGAGCAATTTGTAGTGCTAATTTTTGTTGGTAAATGAGAGTCGATGAGAGATTATCATCACACTTCAACATCTCTGCCATGTAAATGCTGCATCTTTGCTAGGTCAGCATTACGACTGAAAATATGTTCTTAGACTTACACTTAGACTTAGACTTAGACAAACTTTAATGATCCACAAGGGAAATTGTTCAACACAGTAGCTCAGTTACAATGATGGAAAGGACATTGCAGGTATAAATAGACTAATATAGCGATAAAAAAAAATCTAACATATATACGAATATATACATAATATGTGTACAGAATACTATATATACAGATATATTATATTATGTCTATAACATATATACAATATATACCAATGACTTAATTGTCTTACCCTGGATAAATAAATGTAAAATAAATATACAAATACATGTAAACTGGGAAGTAAATTTTTTTATACCACACTACATTACCCAGCAGGCTTAGTGCTCTAGACAGGAACAGGAAGTAGGTCTGAGCTACGTGGGAGGACGACAATTTTGTTGTTTGATCAACAAAGAGTTGATATATTGTACACTTGTTATTGTTGCGTCTACACAAGAAACAAACATAAGTTTTGATTACACATTTGACGTGACCGTTTGAGCGCTGCTCAGAGGCAAATTAAATTCGCCAAAATGATCATTCAAGGGGATTGGTTGAATCAATCGCAACATCAGGAAATCTTGGGGAGACTGAACAATGTACCTTGAAAAATTAAAAACAGTGAAAATGATTTTAGACACACACATCGTCTTCTTACCCATGCTCATTGGTGGAGAGCTGACTAAAGCTGCTGCACTCACAGAAAGTGTCGGGCTGGTTGGAGGCGTAGTCTCAATCCCGCTCTCTTCCATCATCTCCTTAGCCTTTAACGTCCACGTAAGAAGGAGAAGAAACTAACTGTAATACACAGTATATTAAGATGTTAGTTCACAGGATTTGGATGAAACTCAAACAGGGTGAACATATTCTCTATTAACACTTTTTCTGCAGCAAGCTGTGTCAATTCTCGGCATGCGAGCACGGAATCAGCGCAGAAGACCAACGCCTGCCGTCTTTAAAAAAATGAGCTTGTGTTTTCATATATTTATTTATTCTTAGGAAACTGTCAAAAATGCGGATTTGGCGATTCTGGTTTGCCCTCTCTTATAAACAAATGATCATGGAAGTGTAGCAGTGTAGCACAACTGTAGGTGTGACTCCGCTTTACAACACACCTCATACACGCCTGGTTTCAGTTCAGTTCCAGTTTCTTTCGAACATAAATACGATACAATGTAATGCATCACATATTTCTAGTTGTTTCATTACAGCACGTCCGAAAAGGAGTAGGAAGAAGCTGAGTTTATTTAATCTTACCTCTTTTCATACCATAGCAATTTTATCCTATTTCCTTGTTCTCTGTAACAGAACAGTGAACAAATAAATAATAAATGAATAATATACCATTGGAAGTATACGCATATTAAATGCAAAAATAATCTTTGTCTAAAAAATAATAATAAAAGGTTTCAAGATGTTCATCATAATTCTTGTTCTGTGTATGGTACTTTGTGAACACAGTCTCTTAAACTGAATCATATTGGTGCTTTGTTTGATTTCTTTGGTTAATCCATACCATTATTTAATTCCACATACAGATATGCTAAAGGTTTTAAGTGTTGTACGAGCATACACATGTTTTAAATTAGATTTTCCTTTAAGGTTATATTTATCCTCTTTTGTTGAAAAAAATAGTTGTACATTCTTGGGTAGCAGGTTATAGTTTGCTTTGTACATATTTTTAGCTGTTTGCAAATGCACCAAATCGTTGAATTTCAATATTTGTGATTCAATAAAGGGTGTGTATGTTCTCTATATCCAACATTATGTATTATTCTAATTTATCTTTTTTGTAACACAGTTAGTGAATGAAGCACACATTTGTAGTTGTTTCCCCATGTTTCTACACAATAACTGAGATATGGTAACACTAGTGTGTGTTGCTACTATTCGGGCAAATCTTTCTCCTTCTCCATTTAGTTTCAATGTGGCCACTCGGTGCTCGGCTGTGTTTTGTCAGTTTGAGCCTGTGTCCATGCCTGAGCTTACAGGAATAGTCGACAAACTAAAACCCTCGTCCTGTCCCACAGACCCAGTCCCCCCTCGCTTTTTTAAAGAAGTCTGGGACTCTATTGACTTATCTGTTAGGGACATCATCAACAGCAGCTTGATTTCTGGCAGTGTGCCCTCTTTTTGTAAAGGAGCTGTTGTTGAGCCTTTGATAAAAAAAAACAGGTCTTGATCCTACAAGTTTGTCAAATTATCGGCCCATTTCTAAATTACCTTTTGTGTCAAAAATTTTGGAGAAATGTGTTTTGGTGCAACTACAGCCTTTTTTAGATGAAAATAGCACTTTAGATCCATTTCAGTCTGGATACAAAGCTTTGCACAGTATTGAATCTGCACTTTTAAAGGTTTTTAATGATTTGCTTTTAATATCTGATTCTGGCAGCTCTGCCATTTTAGTGCTTTTAGATCTTACAGCTGCCTTTGACACAGTCGACCACACAATTCTTTTAGATCGCCTGAGAGACTGTGTGGGTGTCAGGGGGACTGCATTAGAGTGGTTTAGATCCTACCTGTCAGAAAGGTCCTTCTCTGTCAGGCTGGGGGACGCCACTTCTTCTTCTGCTCCGCTTTACTGTGGTGTCCCCCAGGGATCTATTCTAGGTCCCATCCTGTTCGCTCTATATCTCCTCCCTCTTGGAGAGATTTTTAAGAGGCATGGAGTGTCTTATCACTTTTATGCAGACGACTGCCAAATTTATATGCCTATTTCAAAAGGCCACGGCCCCCTGACACTCCTTCTCAACTGTCTATGCGACGTCAAGGCTTGGTTAGCCCAGAATTTTTTAATAATGAATGAGGGAAAAACGGAAATTTTAGTGTTTGGTCCGGCCCTCACTGACTTGGGACCATTGCAAAATTATGTGCGTCCCAAAGTCACCAGCCTTGGCGTCACTATAGACAGCGATTTTAAACTTGACAAACAAGTCAATGGCGTTTTAAAATCGTGTTTTTATCATCTTCGTCTTTTAGCAAAGGTAAAACCGTTTTTATCTTTTAACCTTTTTGAACAAGTCGTGCATGCTTTTATTTCAAGTCGCCTGGACTACTGCAATGCACTTTATGATGGCATTAGCCAAAAAGCTCTCTCCCGGTTGCAGTTAGTCCAGAATGCGGCAGCACGACTTTTAACAGGGGCCAGGAGACGCCAGCATATAACCCCAATCCTTGAGAGTTTGCACTGGCTCCCTGTTCATTTTAGAATTGATTTTAAAACCTTGCTGTTTGTTTTTAAAGCTTTACATGGACTGGCACCTCAGTATATCTCGGACCTCATCCAAACTTACAATCCTGCGCGCGCTCTGAGGTCCGAGAGCCAGCTACAGCTCGTGGTGTCCAAGACGAGACTTAAAACCAGGGGATACAGGGCCTTCTCTGTGGTCGGCCCTAAGCTCTGGAACACTCTGCCCCTCCATGTTCGAACTGCTCCCACAGTGGAGTGTTTTAAGTCTCGTCTTAAGACCCACTTTTATTCTCTGGCTTTTAACACTACGTGAGTTGTGTGGTCCTCTGTCGTCCTCTGTGTTTTTAAAATTTTGCTTTTTGCTTTCTATTTACTGTTTTAATTGGTTTTACCCTTTGAAATTGTTTTTAATCATATTTATTTTATATTGTTTTTAATTGTGTTTAATATTGTTGTGCAGCACTTTGGAAACATTTTGTTGTTTAAATGTGCTATATAAATAAAGTGGAGTGGAGTGGAGCAGACGGCGTCCACAAAGTACATCCGTACATGACATGACAATCAACAACGTCCCCACAAAGAAGGATAGCGTACGCACAACTTAAATAGTCTTGATTGCCAAAACAAAGCAGGTGCAGGAATATCGCTCAAAGAAAAGACATGAAACTGCTACAGGAAAATACCAACAAAACAGGAAAAGCCACCAAAATAGGAGCGCAAGACAAGAACTAAAACACGACAGACAGGAAAACGTCAAAAACCTGCAACAGGTCGTGACAGTAGACTCTACTTTTAGACAAGAGTTATAGCGAATTCATATCCAACAATTGAGAAAACGACTTTTTATTGTCAATATCGGCTGCTGAGTTTCATTTTTCGATGATTTCTGCTGGTGGTGTGCCTCGGGATTTGTGCCTTGGCTCAGAAAAGGTTGAAAAACACTGAGTTACAGTATGTTGATAACTATAGGATTACAGCTGGTTGCATTATTTTATGAAGCAGCACAACAAGGTGTCTCTTTTTTTTTCTCCAGGGAGTTGGCAACCCTACATTTAGAGTATTGCACCCCCATTGTCATGTTAATACGAAATATGTACCACAACTTTTCCCTTTTCTAAAAAATCATAAAAACTACAAAAGTACTAGTTCCAGGAAGGACCTATTTCGGACATTTTCTGAAAATTTCATCCAAATCAGTCTATTAGTTACAGTATGTTGCTAACTATAGGATTACAGCTGGTTGCATTATTTTATGAAGCAGCACAACAAGGTGTCCCTTTTTTTCCAAGGAGTTGGCAACCCTACATTCAAAGTATTCCACCCCCATTGTCATGTTAATACAAAATATGTACCACAACTTTTCCCTTTTCTTCGTTGAGACGTTAACTATATCCAGTCAGTTATAAGTAAACTCAACCCTTGGAAACCGACATATTATTTTAGCAACCAATTCAGTCGAGGAGCACCTCTACTGTTCCACATCAGCTGTCCACGTGTCCAAAGTTACTTCTTACGCGTTGAATAAACATTTAGAAAAGAAAATAACGAGTATTTGTTTTTCTTGAATTAGGAAACGACTCCGTATACATGTATGAAAGTTGCTAACAAAACATAAACAGTCTTAGTACTCACCTGCTAGCTTGACAAGCTAATAACAAGAACAACCACAGACCCACTTTGATGACGTAATGTGTTGCCACGTCTCCCATCAGGCACGGGACACGCCCCTTCAGGATGCGCGTCTCCGGGAGGGCTAAAGCTAGTGGGGGCGAAGTATTATAACGTGCCTACGTGGCTTCCATTTTAGCGGGGGCCACGCTCCCATTTATGGCAGTTCAATACAATTACAGGGTCAAATGGACAAAATTAACAACATACATATTTGAATAGGTACTTCAATGTGTCATTGTGGTGAAGATATACATCCAACTTGGAGAGGGCGAACCACCAAGTTTAATAGTGGTATTTCAGTTTGAGCACATAATAAGATAAGGCCCCTTAGTTTGATATTCGCAAGGGGATTGGATTATGAGTTTATAAACATTAAAAAAAAAAAAGAAAGAAGATTTTGTGATGCTAAAAAATATTGATTTATTATCGACTAGATACGCACCTGCACTTGGTATCATTACAGTCATACTTGCCAACCTTGAGACCTCCGATTCCGGGAGGTGGAGGAGGGGTGGGGTGGGGGGGGTGGCGTGGTTAAGAGGGGAGGAGTATATTTACAGCTAGAATTCACCAAGTCAAGTATTTTATATATATATATATATATATATATATATATATATATATATATATATATATATATATATATATATATATATAAGAAATATCCAACAATTGAGAAAACGACAAAAACTCAGTCAAGTATTTCATATATATATATATATATATATATACATATATATAAGAAATACTTGACTTTCAGTGAATTCTAGCTATATATATGTATATATATATGTATATATATATATATATATATATATATATATATATATATATATTTTATTATATATATATATATATAAATAAGAGAAATACTTGAATTTCAGTGTTCATTTACTTACACATATACACACACACAACACTCAACTACTCATTGTTGAGTTAAAGGTTGAATTGTCCATCCTTGTTCTATTCTCTGTCACTATTTTTCTAACTATGCTGAACACCCTCTTTGATGATGCATCCTGCTTCGTCGCCTTGTTGTGTGCGCAGTTGTGCAGTGCACTCTCTAAAAGCTGTAGATGTTGTCATATATGCATGCACAGTAGATGGCAGTATTGTCCTGTTTAAGAGTGTCACAACATTGCTGTTTACGGCAGACGAACTGCTTTACGGTAGACGAAAACGTGACTGCTGTTGTTGTGTGTTGTTACCGCGCTGGGAGGACGTTAATGAAACTGCCTAACAATAAACCCACATCAGAAACCAAGAACTCGCCCTTGATCATTCTACAGTAATAACGTGATTGGGTAGGCACGCTGTTTATATTGTGGGAAAGCGGACGTGAAAACAGGCTGTCGACACGTCACTCAGGTCCGCCTGAATTCCGGGAGATTTTCGGGAGAAAATTTGTCCCGGGAGGTTTTCGGGAGAGGCGCTGAATTTCGGGAGTCTCCCAGAAAATCCGGGAGGGTTGGCAAGTATGATTACAGTGGATGTTAAGTGTAGATCCACCAATGGCGTTTGTTTACATTTTGATGCCAGTGAGCTACGGTGTGTAGTGAAGCATGTTTAGCTATTCCTCGTCCTGCAGGGATGATACTTGTAAGAAACTTACTTTATTTGTCGCCATGGAGGCGAGGATTATTGATTTAGAAGTAGCTAAAAACTGCCGACAGCGGCTGGCCATGTCTTAAAGCACCTCTTCCTGAGGGCGTTCCACTTTTATCGTTAGTTTTTAGACCAAAATGCGACCATTCTCCCTTTTCTGTCCACACACTGTGTCTGCTTGTAAGTACTCCGTGATTGTGCGCTGCCGAACATGCTCGTACACCCAGCAATGACACGACGGGTGGGGAGGGACCATTACTTTTTCGAGGCGGTATAGTACCGAATATGATTCATTAGTATTGCGGTGCTATACTAATACTGTACAACCCTAATTGAAACATTGAATATTGATCTGATACAGTATCAGCAGAAACCATAAATAGATTACTTTTTTTTGTAGTATTGAATGTTAGAAAATGTTTGATCAAGTAAATATGAAAAACACTCAACTATTTATTATTAACCATCTGGAATGTTTAATGCTCATTCAACAAAGAAAATCCCTTTGAGACTAAAAGGTACAACAGCAAAGTTACATGAGGAAGCACATAATTAAAACAAGTGCACGATTTTGAGGGAGTAATGACCTCAATTTGTATTCAAATGCATTAAGGAGAAAAACTCAGTCAATTTCCAGTCTTTTTGCAGCATGTTCCAAGCAAAAGGAGCTGAGTGGACAGAAGCTTACATAGCTCAGCTCTGTCTGAAAGTAAGACACAGAGAGCAAGAACTGATTGTTTGATCGTGGCGAGCACGAGTCGACGGTTCTCTGTGTGATTCAAATATTAATGTAGGGCGGCAGTATTCCAAACAGCTCATTTGAATACTACAATAATAAATACAAGTGTGTCGATCTGCCTGCCTTTTAGTCGTGAGTACAAGTCACAGTGATGTGTCATAATTCCTTACAGAAGCAGGATAAACTATGTCCAACATTTTGAAAACATGACAATGAAGCATTCATGTAAAAAAAAAGATTGATAAAAAGTTGCAGAGATAACACGCTTTTTTGCTTCTAAATAAAAACAACATATTATGGAAAAAACAAAAAAAACAATGTAAGTTTCAGTTTCTTTTACAAGTGTATGTGGTTTAAAAGTGAAGCCACATGTAGAATTAATGTGGCCAGGGTATATATATTAATGCAGCACCTGTAAGGGATTCCTTTCACCTTCTTACAGTTTGAAAACAACATTAGCATAGTTTAGTCAGCATTAAGAACTAGGTTTAACTCTAACTCTGGACGTGAATGACGTTTGTCGTTGAAACAGGTGGACCCAAATCCAGTTTAACATAATGTATCACACAGAATGCAGACATTACTCCATTAGAAAATCCAGCAATATAATTACTTAAAACATTATGAATAAAAACTAAGTCTTTACATCTGCAATAATACGATATGTATTACCTATACTGTACCTATTACTTAAGGTACAGTATTTGGTTGCTGTTTTGTTAAGATTGGTCTCTATGTTTCATATACAGACGTGGTCAAAAGTTTACATACACTTGTAAAGAACATAAAGTCATGGCTGTGTTGAGTTTCCAATCATTTCTGCAGCTCTTATTTTTTTGTGATAGAGTGATTGGAGCACTTACTTGTTTGTCACAAACAACATTCATGAAGTTTGGTTCTTTTATGAATTTATTATGGGTCTACTGAAAATGTGACCAAATCTGCTGGGTGAAAAGTATACATACAGCAATGTAATGTGGCCAAACAGCTCAATTTTTGTTTAATCTGACATCATATGGACAAAGATAAGAACTTCCGGATAGAGATAAATGCGTTAAAATGTAATATCGGAAAATATCGGTATCGTTTTTTTTATTTATCGGTATCTTTTTTATTTTTTATTTTATTAAATCAACATAAAAAACACAAGATACACTTACAATTAGTGCACCAACCTAAAAACCCTTCCTCCCCCATGTACTCATTCACACAAAAGGGTTGTTTATTTCTGTTATTAATATTCTGGTTCCTACATTATATATCAATATATATCAATACAGTCTGCAAGGGATACAGTCCGTAAGCACACATGATTGTGCGTGCTGCTGGTCCACTAATATTACTAACCTTTAACAGTTAATTTTACAAATTTTCATTAATTACTAGTTTCTATGTAACTGTTTTTATATTGTTTTACTTTCTTTTTTTATTCAAGAAAATGTTTTTAATTTATTTATCTTATTTTATTTTATTATTATTTTTTTTAAAGTACCTTATCTTCACCATACCTGGTTGTCCAAATTAGGCATAATAATGTGTTAATTCCACGACTGTATATATCGGTTGATATCGGTATCGGTTGATATCGGTATCGGTAATTAAAGAGTTGGACAATATCGGAATATCGGATATCGGCAAAAAAACATTATCGGACATCCCTACTTCTGGAGGAAAGTTCTGTGATCAGATGAAACAAAAATTGAGCTGTTTGGCCACAATACCCAGCAATATGTTTGGAGGAGAAAAGGTGAGGCCTTTAATCTCAGGAACACCATTCCTACCGTCAAGCATGGTGGTGGTAGTATTATGTTCTGGGCCTGTTTTGCTGCCAATGGAACTGGTGCTTTACAGAGAGTAAGTGGGACAATGAAAAAGGAGGATTACCTACAAAATTATCAGCCCGGAGGTTGGGTCTTGGGCGCAGTTGGGTGGTCCAACAGGACAATGACCCCAAACACATGTCAAAAGTGGTAAAGGAATGGCTAAATCAGGCTACAATTAAGGTTTTAGAATGGCCTTCCCAAAGTCTTGACTTAAACATGTGGGCAATGCTGAAGAAACAAGTCCATGTCAGAAAACCAACAAATTTAGCTGAACTGCACCAATTTTGTCAAGAGGAGTGGTCAAAAATGCAACCAGAAGCTTGTGGATGGCTACCAAAAGCGCCTTACTGCAGTGAAACTTGCCAAGGGACATGTAACCAAATATTAACATTGCTGTATGTATACTTTTGACCCAGCAGATTTGGTCACATCTTCAGTAGACCCATAATAAATTCATAAAAGAACCAAACTTCATGAATGTTTTTTGTGACCAACAAGTATGTGCTCCAAGCACTCTATCACAAAAAAATAAGAGTTGTAGAAACGATTGGAAACTCAAGACAGTCATGACATTATGTTCTTTACAAGTGTATGTAAACTTTTGACCACGACTGTACGCCTGAGAACCAGCGTTCCCTGCAGTGGACGTTTGTGTTTTGCATCACAAGACTATTTTTTGTGTGTGATGTATAATGCTGATAAAAGAAATAAATGGACAACGAATGTCCACTGCAGATGATGCTGGTTTTAATGATTTTATATGCTTTAAGGAACTGGAATTATTAAAACTATTGGTAAATACAAGCCCCAAAACCAGTGAAGTTGACACGTTGTGTAAATCGTAAATAAAAACAGAAAACAATGATTTTATCCCTCAGGCTGTACTGCATCAAAAAGCGACATCAGTGTGTAAAGGATATGACCACATGGGCTCAGAAAACCACTTTCAATAACTACAGTTGGTCGCTATATCTGTAAGTGCAAGCTAAAACTCTACTATGCAAAGCAAAAGCCATTTATCAACAACACCCAGAAACGCCGCCGGCTTCACTGGGCCTGAGCTCATCTAAGATGGACTGACACAAAGTGTAAAAGTGTTCTGTGGTCTGACGAGTCCACATTTCAAATTGTTTTTGGAAACTGTGGACGTTGTGTCCTCCGGAACAAAAAGGAAAAGAACCATCCGGATTGTTATAGGCGCAAAGTTGAAAAGCCAGCATCTGTGATGGTATGGGGGTGTATTAGTGCCCAAGGCATAGGTATCTTACACATCTGTGAAGGCACCATTAATGCTGAAAGGTACATACAGGTTTTGGAGCAACATATGTTGCCATCCAAGCAACGTTATCATGGACGCCCCTGCTTATTTCAGCAAGACAATGCCAAGCCACGTGTTACAACAGCGTGGCTTCATAGTAAAAGAGTGCGGGTACTAGACTGGCCTGCCTGTAGTCCAGAACTGTCTTCCATTGAAAATGTGTGCCGCAATTTGAAGCCTAAAATACCACAATGGCAAACCCAGACTGTTGAACAACTTAAGCTGTACATTAAGCAAGAATGGGAAAGAATTCCACCTGAAAAGTTTCAAAAATTGGGTCTCCTCAGTTCCCAAATGTTTACTGAGTGTTGTTAAAAGGAAAGACCATGTATCACAGTGGTAAAAACGCCCCTGTGCCAACTTTTCTGCAATGTATTGCTGACATTAAATTCTAAGTTAATGATTATTTGCAAAAAATAAAATCAGTTTCTCAGTTCGAACATTAAATATCTTGTCTTTGCAGTTTATTCAATTGAATATAAGTTGAAAAGGATTTGCAAATCATTGTATTCTGTTTTTATTTACCAATTACACAATGTGCCAACTTCATTGGTTTTGGGTTTTGTGTAATCTATTGTAATGCTTAGACTCTAATGACGACCTTATTACTCATTGTACATTATAGTTTGATGTTTCCCAGCACAATATCCTCATACAGGGATCCACTGAGGAGAATATAGTCCCTCTGAGTGATATCCAAGAAAAACAGAGGATCCATTATGACGTCTGGGTTAAAGCCTTCCTGGACTAGTTTGCCCTTCTGCTGCTTGAAGGTGTCCGTCACATCCAGAGAGGGCTGCAAACAAGGTGAGATGGTCAAAATGCTGAAATTCTCTTAAAATCAGACATGTGACAGACCCGTATTCTGAGAAACCATGGCCAGGCATACGAAGGAAGTGCTTCAACCAAGTGCTTGTAGAGTTCTGCACCGTTCAGTCCGTGGTCGGCTTTTAAAACAATAGCAGCCATGCCTGCTCGGCCTTCATATCCTGCAATTGATACCACAGTCAATAATTAACAAAGGAATGTTTTTTCACTTGCTACAGATGCTTCAGGCTGCCAGCACATTAGCCTAACATTTCAAGTGGAGGAATTTCCTTGGTGTGTTTAGCAACATTGGAAAAATAACCCAAAAGGTTCACGAATTTCCGGTTTGGACGGCGGATAATGCCCTGAGATCGGTAGGTCGTGAGTTCAAACCCACTCAAAAGACTATAAAAATGGGCCCATTTAGAGATGTCCGATAATATCGTACTGCTGATATTATCGGCCGATAAATGCTTTAAAATGTAATATCGGAAATTATCAGTATCGGTTTGAAAAAGTAAAATGTATGACTTTTTAAAACGCCGCTGTACGGAGTGGTACACGGACGTAGGGAGAAGTACAGAGCAGTTGCGTCTCCCAGTCATACTTGCCAATCCTCCCGGGAGACTCCCGAATTTCAGTGCCCCTCCCGAAAATCTCCCGGGGCAACCATTCTCCCGAATTTCTCCCGATTTCCACCCAGACAACAATATAGGGGGTGTGCCTTAAAGGCACTGCCTTTGCGTGCCGGCCCAATCACATAATATCTACGGCTTTTCACACACACAAGTGAATGCAAGCATACTTGGTCAACAGCCATACAGGTCACACTGAGGGTGGCCGTTTAAACAACTTTAACACTGTTGCAAATATGCGCCACACTGTGGACCAACACCAAACAAGAATGACAAACACATTTTGGGAGAACATCCGCACTGTAACACAACATAAACACAACAGAACAAATACCCAGAACCCCTTGCAGCCCTAACTCTTCCGGGACGCTACAATATACACCCCCCGCTACCCCCCCACCTCAACGCCGCCCACCTCAACCTCCTCATGCTCTCTCAGGGAGAGCATGTCCCAAATTCCAAGCTGTTGTTTTGAGGCATGTTAAAGAAAATAATGCACTTTGTGACTTCAATAATAAATATGGCAGTGCCATGTTGGCAGTTTTTTCCATAACTTGAGTTGATTTATTTTGGAAAACCTTGTTACATTGTTTAATGCATCCAGCGGGGCATCACAATAAAATTAGGCATAATAATGTGATAATTCCACGACTGTATATATCGGTATCGGTTGATATCAGAATCGGTAATTAAGAGTTGGACAATATCAGAATATCGGATATCGGCAAAAAAGCCTTTATCGGACATCTCTAGACCCATTACCTCCCTGCTTGGCACTCAGCATCAAGGGTTGGAATTGGGGGTTAAATCACCAAAAATGATTCCCGGGCGCGGCCACCGCTGCTGCCCACGGCTCCCTTCACCTCCCAGGGGGTGATCAAGGGTGATGGGTCAAATGCAGAGAATAATTTTGCCACACATAGTGTGTGTGTGACTATCATTGGTACTTTAACTTTAACTTAAAGGATAATGGTGTTTCTCAAACCGCTGTGAACCGTGTTGGGTTCATCAGGTAGTGCCACGGATCTCCCTGAAAGGCGTTTGGTGTCCTCCACCCTCTATTCGGCATCAACCGCAGTGCCTACATGAAGCTCCTCGATGAGCCTGTGATGCTTCCGTGTTTAACATCGCCATCTCTGTGTAGTTACCGTATTCATGTCGTGAAGGTCTGGGAGGAAAATGTGACTGGGGGAGTAGAGCGGCGTTAACAGGGTATTATTATAGCATCTTGCAGTGCAAATACACAGGCTGCCGTTCTTTACACGGTAAAAGGCGTGTTGAAAACGGCCCATTTCAAACCGCCAAGACTAGCATGAAAAATTGGAACGTGTTTATTTCTTTGTCGGGTCCCCGCAGTTCTCAGGTTTCATGTCGGATGAGTGAAGGATGACAAGGATTGTGTTAACACTAGAGATGTCCGGTAATGGCTTTTTACCGATATTCCGATATTGTCCAACTCTTAATTACCGATACTCACCTTTTAGTCAGTAGCTGAGTAGTGTTTTTACTAAATACTTACCGAGTCAAGTAATTATTTGGATGACTACTCTTTACTAGAGATGTCTGATAATAGCTTTTTTGCCGATATCCGATATTCCGATATTGTCCAACTCTTAATTACCGATTCCGATATCAACCGATACCGATATATACAGTCGTGGAATTAACACATTATTATGCCTAAATGTTGTTGTGATGCCCCGCTGGATGCATTAAACAATGTAACAAGGTTTTCCAAAATAAATCAACTCAAGTTATGGAAAAAAATGCCAACATGGCACTGCCATATTTATTATTAAAGTCACAAAGTGCTTTTTTTTATTTTTTAACATGCCTCAAAACAATAACAGTGCAATACTTTTTCATAACATGGTCACTACTGCTGAGTTTCTTTTGTTATATTCTTATTGTACTGTTATATTTTTATTCTCATTGTTGCTTTTTATTTTTATTGTAATATTTTTCTATTCTGTGCACTGCTGCTGTAATTTTAATTTTCCTGACGGAACTCTCCTGAAGGAATCAATAAAGTACTATCTATCTATCTATCTATCTATCTAAACAGCAGCTTGGAATTTGGGACATGCTCTAAGACTATGAGACTACGAGAGGTTGAGGTGGGCGGGGTTGAGGTGGGGGGTAGGGGTTAGCTGGGGGGGGATTATATTGTAGCGTCCCGGAAGACTTAGTACTACAAGGGATTCCGGGTATTTGTTCTGTTGTGTTAGGGTGCGGGTGTTCTCCCGAAATGTGTTAATCATTCTTGTTTGGTGTGGGTTCACAGTATGGCGCATATTTGTAACAGTGTTAAAGTTGATTATACGGCCACCCTCAGTGTTACCTGTATGGCTGTTGAACAAGTATGTCTTGCATCAATTCGTAACGAGTATAGCCGGTAGATATTAAGTGATTAGGATGGCATGCGCGTAAAGAAAGTGCCTTAAAGGTTTATTGTCTCTCTGTACCTCTCCCTAAGTCCGTGTACACAGCGGCGTTTAAAAACGTCATACATTTTACTTTTAAAAACCAATACCGATAATAACGAAACCGATACCGATATTTTCCGATATTACATTTTAAAGCATTTATCGGCCAATAATATCGGCAGCCCGATATTATCGGACATCCCTAGTTAACAGTATTTGGTGGAGTAGGAGCATTGCCAACAGTGATTTTTGTTGATGTGCAAATCACTGAATGAAATAAATTGTAAAGTTGGCGCCTTCTCGGCATACGTGTAATTGTTGCAAACAGACCCTTTACGTGGACATTCTTCAGGTTGGCTGACTCACATTGACACAAGCGGTGGTGTACATAAGTGGACATTGAATGTCAACACAACCCAAAAATGTTCGGCGTGCACATTTACTGGTGACTTTTGCAAGAGACAAAAGGAAAATATCTTTAAACCTACGGTAGTTTGTTGATGACGTAAACTCTGTTTGTGTAAAATTTAAATGGGTGCGCTTTGTTAGTTGGGGAAGGTTAAGTCTACCCCAAAATAAGAAAGGATCTTTAGTCCTATAGGGTTTTCCATACAGTAGAAGGCTAAACTAACTACACAACAAATCGAGCTAACACTGCTAATGTATCAATCACACATTTCTAACCTACTGTTAATTCTTACTGTTTCATTGTCTCCTCCATTGCCATAAAAAGTAAGAATCGAGCGATCATAAAAGTTAAAAAAAAGACATTTCTTACTTCAGATGAGGCTGAAAGTTTGTGTCATGATTTGTGCTGGTTAGAGCAACCAACAACAGAGTATTTTCTTTCAATGGGTTTCATCATGGACAATGGACATGTTTTGGACTACAACCGCTCCTATATTAATTAACAATGGCTGAATATATTCGGTAAATCATATATGGATAATCCACTGACTTCACACCTAGGAAAACGTCATACATGGAGCAAACTCCAAACGGATTGTTTGGAGGAAGTATAAAGGAAGACAAGGTTGTTTTATAAATATATCTCCGCAATGTCTCTATGGTTTGATTTCAAATTTTGGGGACATACGGAGATCCCAAATAATAGGTTTTGCATTAATATGGCCCCTTTAAGTGGGCCCATTTTTAGTAATATTAAGAACACGGTGGACCAGGCCTTGATGAGTTGTTGACTAGGATAGGTTGTCGATTTAAAACAGGTTCGACTGTCTGGTCCATACCATGTCCTATTTCACATCCTTGCAATCTGAATATATCATGATGAACACATACAAAGTACTATACATCTTAAAGGCATACCTGCCAACTTTTGAAATCAGAAAAACCTAGTAGCCAGGGTCCAGGGGCCGCAGGCCCCGGTAGGTCCAGGACAAAGTCCTGGTGGGGGGTTCAGGCCGACGCAAAATGATTATTAGCATTCAGACGGGTTAAAATGTTGCTAAAACCATCACTTTTCTATCAGTCACAGTGACTTTTCAAAACAAAAATATTACAGCAAAAATCATATGGGTTGATTGACATGTTTATTCTGTAAGCTAACTTCAATAGTTTGAAATTATTTTGACAGTTAATGCCAGTTATCCTGTCAACCTTTCACAAGACTTCAATTTGTTAATTGAAAGTATAAACAGTATAAACACTTTTTACAGTAAACAAATGGTAAAACAGTACTAAACAATTCCATTAAAAAAAAAATTGGTGTCATTATTAACTTTCTGTCCAAGCTTGTATAATCTACTGCCTTGTTCAATTGTAAAAAATATTCTGTGCCTAAAATTCACATTTCTATCACAATTATCATACTGTAAACATGGTAAGCTAACTTCATTCAAAATAATAGTCCTGTCAATAGCATGGAATTACAATTCAAATGTAGTTTTTTTGTAAGCCTTTCAAAAGAATTCAAAATATGAAAAATTAATGAAAATTAATTGAAGCCATCAGACACTTGAAAAGTGGCACATCACATCTCTAATGTAATCATTTTAACTTTTCAACAGAAATAGCACTGCAAAAATATTAAGGACATACTTCTGTATTTTGGTAGTTATGCTGTCAACATTTAACAAGATTTCTTCAACTTGGACTTGAAAGCATAAATAGTATAAACACTTTTAACAGTACTAAACAATTCCAATAGATAACATTGGTGTCATTACCTTTTTGTGGCTAAAATCCGAAAAACGTTGAAAGTTTCCCACTTGTATCGCTAGCAACGGCATTAGACTTGTGTTTTTTTGTCCCAACGTGGTCTTTTACATCGCTAATTCCTCCGTGTCCGATCGAAAAATCTTGTTTGCACAAAGTGCAATTCGCGTAGTTTTCACCCTTTTTGGAACGGATAATTATTCCCGGATAGGCTTTTGAATATTCTTCACGGAATGACTGCAGTTTTCTTTTCGGTTTAAGACTCGTTTGCGATTTTTCTCCGGCTGATTCCATGACCGTTCGCTCGTTTGGAAACAATGGCGACAGGTGCCTAGTGCTTGGCAGCGGTGCTATAAATAGCCTCGCGCATGGCATTCGGAATGGCTCGATAGGAAGTTACGGGAAGCAGTGTCGATTGTCATTGTTGTTACGCGATTTCGTGAATAAAACTTAAAAAAAACATTTTTTTTTAAATTAATGAAAAACCGTATTTTTTATCACTGCAACCGTAACCCGGAATAGGTTGATGAAAACCGTACTAATTACGGGAAAACCGGAGTAGTTGGCAGGTATGTAAAGGGGAACTGCACTTTTTTTTGGTAACTTTGCCTATCGTTCACAATCATTATGAAATATATGACGAGGAATGGATTTTTTTAATGCATTCTAATTTGTAAAATAAAAGTCTGCTTACATTGCAGCCAATGGGAGCTCCTATATTTCGCCCATAAAATCCAATAAATAACCTGTGGAGGGAGGTGTGGCTAGCGTGCCTGCAGGAGCAAAGGTCACCGCCTCTGTCTATGGTGCTGAAGACGAGCACCATCGGATGGGGGCGGGGCATGTGCTGACGGCGAGACACAGCTGACAGGGGATTAGGTTTCCCAGGTGGTACGTGTTAATCTAATCATCTGTTGCCTTTAACAGTGAGCGGCCGAGAGCAGAGGGGGAGAGAGGACACGGACGTGACTGAAAAGTCACATTCTGCGGGAGAAAGATTTTGATAAAAACCTATGTATATTAAAAACGTTGTTAAAAACTGCACGCTTGGCTCCTGTGCCGTGTCTACAGTGGAACTGTTAGAAAGCAACTTTCACATAACCAATCAAAAAGCGCAAACAATACTCCATTTACAGCACGTGATTTAAATATTTACCCAGTATTAGCGATATTGGTATTGTAAGCGCTAACGCAGACAAACTATTTATAGCGGCGCCGTGATCACTACTGTTTGTCCCTATGTTTACATCATCGAGTAGTCTGCTGCTTCCTTGTTCCCTGTAAGTTTATTCTAGATCATAAATCGTGCATCTCACCTGGACAAGAGACGTCTGAGTAGGATACTTTGACAGCCATTAAGGACCAGAAACTGGCAAGTACGACAAGAAAAGACACATGGTCCCCCCCGCACCCTACTCCGTTTCTTCGTGAGCATTATGAGACATTCTTCATCTAAATGGGAATATATGAACATACTAGCAGTTGGCATCCTAATGACAGCAGACCTTGTACAGTAAGTGATGTTGTGTTGTTTGTTGGCTCTCATAAAGTCTGCTGTGAGTAATAATCAGTGATAAAGAAAAAAAAAAAAGTAAACATGATGCGTTTTTTAAATTAATGCACCGCGTATGCTTAAAATTATCAAAATACGTAAATATTACATGTTATTATAGATCTGCCGGTTACTACATTACATACCGTATTTTTCGGAGTATAAGTCGCTCCGGAGTATAAATCGCACCGGCCGAAAATGCATAATAAAGAAGGAAAAAAACATATATAAGTCGCACTGGAGTATAAGTCGCATTTTTGGGGGTAATTTATTTGATAAAACCCAACACCAAGAATAGACATTTGAAAGGCAATTTAAAATAAATAAAGAATAGTGAACAACAGGCTGAATAAGTGTACGTTATATGACGCATAAATAACCAACTGAGAATGTGCCTGGTATGTTAACGTAACATATTATGGTAAGAGTCATTCAAATAACTATAACATATAGAACATGCTATGCGTTTACCAAACAATCTGTCACTCCTAATCGCTAAATCCCATGAAATCTTATACGTCTAGTCTCTTACGTGAATGAGCTAAATAATATTATTTGATATTTTACGGTAATGTGTTAATAATTTCACACATAAGTTGCTCCTGAGTATAAGTCGCACCCCCGGCCAAACTATGAAAAAAACTGCGACTTATAGTCCGAAAAATACGGTATATACATACATCATGTATATAAACCTCAATAGAGGTGTTTGGATGATTAAGGGCTTTATAGGCAGAATTGCGTGGCTCCAATGTAAGCAAACGTTTGATTTATTTAACATTTAGAATGCAAAAATAAAAACACCATAACATCAATCATCATGTCTTTCATAATGATTGTGAACTATAGGCAAAACTCCCCAAAAAAGTGCAGTTTCCCTTTAAGTATCAAAGTTTACACAGTTGAAAGGTGCAGTGAGGTAATGAAGTGTGACAGACCTGATATGGTGACCCCATAAACACTGGCATCCTGAATAAAGTCAAGAAGACATAAAACCTCTGAAACCTCCATGGTGGATACATTCTCTCCTTTCCACCTGCAAGACATGTAATTATTCTGTCTTTACTAGCATATTCAGGACATTGAAAAAAAGTTTGCATAGCACATTACTGAAATACAGTATATTAAAATATGTACAACCAAGTAACAAGTATGGTCATATGATTTCTGCGTTAACAAAAAATTATAAAGAGAATCACAGATTTCGCCATGACAACAGCATCGCCTGTTAAAGTCAGGACATCACGGGAATTGACGTCATTTTGACTGACATACTGTCATCGTGAGGAGAAAGAACGTTTGTCTGGAGAAATCATGTGTCCAGGATCGTTAATTTTCCCCCAAAACTCTCAATTTACACCTCCCAAACTAAAACAATGTCGAAACGCCAAATTCAAACACTGGCTCAGTCTGCAAACAAACTATGTAGCTAATGCCAGACAGGACAACAAATACATCAGCAACACACGTCGTCTGCTTGTGTTGTTGTGGACGACACCACCAATGTACACTCAATATACAGACAGAAGGACAGCCACTTTTTTTCTACACAGCCTCTAGTTGGCTCACTCAAAAACATAGCAATATCAAGCCCTTTTAACTAGAGATGTCCGATAATGGCTCCGTGTCTGACATCCTTGTTTGTTCTCCCGTAGTTCCTTCCCGAGTATTCCGCTGTTTCCCCTGTGGACTTTGGACTGCCTTCCTCGATCCTTGACCCTCGCCCGGACACGGATCTTGTCACTCTTCTCCTGCCCTGGACCACATGCCTGCCCCACGGACTGCCTCGTTCCTTGGCTCTCAACACTTGGTAACACACACCTCAGCTAACTACACACATAGCCTCACACACACACACACACACACACACACACTCTTGGGTTTTGACACTCTCCATTTCCTTAGTGTAGTTTATTAGTTAGTATTGTTTATTATTATTATATATATTTACTATATATATAATAAATTATTGAACATTACTTCCCCCTGGTGTCTGAGCCGTCATCTCCCTCTGCAAACATAAAACAATTGATGAATTGAAGATATGTTGATATGATTGTTGTCTATAATTTGAATTGCAAGTGTGACGGCGTGTGTCCTAGCTTCTAAATCCCATTAGTTGATTCATGCACCTGTTAGACTTTAAATCTTAGAACGCCCTAATCACATGATGAATAGTAAATATGACTCTCACCCTGCAGGGTTCCAGTGGGATTCCTGAAAAAATTTCACCCTCTGGTGATTATTGAGAGGGACCAGCCTGCCCCTACTTTAGAGACGGTCCCAGGACAGAACGTGGTGACTGCAGAAGGCACCTCCCAAAATGACATACTGAGCCAAATATGAAATAGAACTGTTAATATATTACATACCTGTATTACCAGCTCAGGTATTAGTTTTTTGAAATGAACTTGCTCAACACTGTAAACATGATCATGTGACAAAAATCATTCTATGTAAAAAATGCTTTCTAACATTGACCCACCTGAAAGTGTCTCCGACGCGGTCACGGAAGTAAAGAAAGTCTCTTTGGTCCTGAAGCAGGAGATCTCCGGTGTTGAAATAGACATCACCCGTCCTGAAAACATCCTTGACCAACTTCTTCTCAGACTGGACCTTATTTCCAGCGTAACCCGGGAACTGGTTCATAGGTGTTAAAGGAGCTACCAGGATACCAGTCTCACCTGCGCATCAGTGATGGGTTACAATTACTTGTTTTCAGTGTTAAAACATTCACATAATGTACTGGTCAAAAGACTGTGAAATTACCTTTTTGTGCTCGTACACATCTTCCAGAGGTTGTTCTGAGGGGCTCATATGTTTGCGTGTCGTATCTCAAGAGTTCAAATGGCATTGAAAGCTGAAGGAGAAGAAATGACAAAATGGCAGTTTTAACAGAAACCATCTGAAAATGGAGTTTACCAGATATCAGGACATACACACCACTTTTACCAACAATGAAGGTAAAATAACGATCTTTGTGTGTGAATGTGTGAGTGAATGGGTGAATGTTACGTATAATGTAAAGCACTTTGGGTACCGCTATATAAATAGACTATGTACCATTTTGATCATCATCATCTCCCTCATCAGCTCTGATGTTATAATGTTTCTTTGTTTATGTTTTTACTATTTTTTTTTTTTGTCCTGTCCAGCTTCTCAGGCAAATCATATAGTTGATGTAGATGCCCATATCGGCTGTTCAGATTTACTTTACAAAAGAGAAGTGTAGGATACTTCTCTTGTTGCCTTATTTGACTCCGGAGCAGGAGGAGATAGAAAGAGGAAAAAAAGGAAGACAGAGGGGGAAATTGTGGGGACAAGAGGGGAATAGACAGAGAGACAAAAAGAACAACAACAATAGAGCAACATCAGCAAATACGACATGTGCAAATATGATGGTAAAAGTGATTAGTTAGCGAAAATAAAAAATAATACAGAAATGACAATGAGCATTATTACACTACAAATGGAGCAATACAAATACCAATAGAAATAGCGCTATTGATAATGAACAATACCCAAAATTTACCTCTATTATCAACAATACAGTTGTTCAAATGCAACAATACATATATGTAATGATAACTAGAGATACGAAAGAATGCAGAAAAATGGAGGGGAAGAAAGAGAAGCAACCTATATTAACCTTGTAGATTGTTATAGTAACAATAGGTTAAGCTTTGTCAGGGTGCCATGTGTTACCCAGTTTACCCTAGGGCAGGGGTCGGGAACCTTTTTGGCTGAGAGAGCCATGAAAGCCAAATATTTTAAAATGTATTTCCATGAGAGCCATATAATATTTTTTTTTAACACTGAATACAACTAAATGCGTGCATTTTTAAGTAAGACCAACATTTTTTGAGTATAATAAGTCTCTCATTCTTTTTAATAACATTGTTATTCTGAAGATAAACAATAATAAATAAAATACTTCTTACCATTAATGCGACTTCTTGAACAGATGCGGTAGAAAACGAATGGATGGATTAAAATGCATGAGAATGTTTTATATTTTAACGTCATTTTTAACACTGTGATTACCAGCGGAATTATTCAGTACTTATACTGTTAAGTAATGTCAGCTAAGATTTATCTGTGAGCCAGATGCAGTCATCAAAAGAGCCACATCTGGCTCTAGAGCCATAGGTTCCCTACCCCTGCCCTACGGCAACAACATTAGTATATGTTTGATGAAACGTGATTTTGTGCATGAGTGTATGTATGTATGTATATGTACAGAATGTGTGTATGTGTTTGTACAGTGAATGTATATGTACAGTATGTGTATATGTATGTTTGTACAGTGAATGTATATGTACAGTATGTGTATGTGTATGTTGGTACAGTGAATGTGCGTGTGGATGTACGGACTTTGAGTATGTAGGTATGCACTGTATTTGTGTATGTATGTGGGAGCGTAGGTACCTATGTATGTATGTATGTGAGTATATGTGTATTTGTATGTACAATATATTTGACTCCCAGTGTGTGTGGGAGCCAGAATACGGCCCCAGCCACCCAGAGAGCCCAACCCACAAACAGCAGGTGTGGCGCCCAGGGAACCAGGGACCACCGGCCCCACGCAGCCTTGTCAGTGCAGTTTTAATGTTTTATACTCTTTGTCGTGTCTTGTTTGGAGGCGTATTTGGACCCCAAAGAGACGCAGGCAAAAGCAAAAAAAATACAAAGATTTATCAACAAAAGGAGCACACAGGTGTGAAAAAACTCAAAGTCCGAATGATTACCAAAAAGTGACGGCAACATAGGTTTGCCATGAAAAAAACGATACAAAAAGGTCAAAAGATAAAAGTCACTTGACAAGTCAGGCAAACAAATCTACACAGGCTAAGGAACCAGAGCAGGCATGGAAAACAGCAACTTGAACAGGCATGGCAGAGGAACAATCCGGTGACCATTGCATGCATCCAAGCACCACTGCACACGTCCTAGGTAGCAGTCATGGCGCCTGTTGTTTAGTTGGCCATACTCTTTATACACGACTCTAGTTTTAGTTTGTCATTACTGCCACATGTGGTGGAAAAGTGTATTACAACTGAGTACGGACCACAGCTGAGAAACACAATCTTGACCTTTCGGCACACATTACAAAAATCACTGAAACAATAAAAAATAATGTTCCCAACCTTGTTGAAGGCGCTTGCTCTTCCAATGGGTCCAACCTCATCAGTGTAGTTAAGGAAGCCAATGCTGGCCTCAGTTAAACCATAGCCTTCTCTGATCTTGATCCTCCCAAAGCGTTTGGCAAACTCCTTCCACACATCTGACCTAAGCCCGCTTCCTGTTGCAAGACGAACAGAGTGACTACTCTCTTCTGGAACCTGCATGTAAAGGAATAACTTAATCAAATTCAACATTCAGCACTTTGACATTTCTGTTTCTGTTTCAATGCAGCAAAAGCTTGGTTACGTCACGGATTAGTAGGATTTTTAAGGTTTTTAAGGATCGCTTTCCTTAATTGCAAATAAAATGGAAACCATTTAAGTCGATCTTTCCTGGACTCGCAGACATTAGGGTTTGTCCACATTACTCAAAATTACCATAGAATTATGTGATATTTGCCACAAACATGAAGAAATCATTTTTTTGAAAGAGGGGTGTCAGAATAATTGTATCTAAGTTATCACAAAACTTTGTGTTGCCATAAGTTCCCGGCGAGAAGACAAAAGCTGTCTTTGATCTTACCAAGCAGAAGGCTTGTAAAACTGCACTGTGTAGGATGGGAAGCAACATGAAGGTGTTCTGTTTCTTTGATGTATTGTAATCCACAGAAAGATTTTGTCTAGCTATGCTACGACAGAGATGGCAAGAATGTGTGGATATCCTGCGACACTCAAAGCAGATGCATACCAACGATAAAGTCAAAGAAATCTGCCGCCAGACCCCCATTGAATCTGCCGGAGTGTGTGAGCAATTCAGGGACAAAGGGCCTCGGTAGCACGGCAAGCAATGGCAGCAGTTTGTTCCCGCACACGAGCGAGCTAAACCCCCCTGGATGTCTTGGCTCACATCGTCCCGAAGATGATCAAGAGAAGAATATCGACCCTAGCTTCCCTGGCCTGCTGACATGATTGTATGTCTACAGAATATATTAATTGATGAAAATTGGGCTGTCTGCACTCTCAAAGTGCATGTTGTTGCCAAATGTATTTCATATGCTGTAAACCTAGTTCATAGTTGTTAGTTTCCTTTAATGCCAAACAAACACATACCAATCGTTGGTTAGAAGGCGATCGCCGAATTCGTCCTCGCTTTCTCCCATGTCGCTGGCTGTCGTGTCGTTTTCGTCGGTTTCGCTTGCATACGGTTCAAACCGATTTGGCTCAATAGCTTCAGTTTCTTCTTCAATTTCGTTTTCGCTACCTGCCTCCACACTACAACCATCCGTTTCAATACATTCGTAATCTGTTGAATCGCTTAAGCCGCTGAAATCCGAGTCTGAATCCGAGCTAATGTCGCTATAGCTTGCTGTTCTTTCCGCTATGTTTGTTTGTGTTGGCTTCACTATGTGACGTCACAGGAAAATGGACGGGTGGTTAAAATCAGGCACTTTGAAGCTTTTTTTAGGGCTATTGCGTGATGGGTAAAATTTTGAAAAAAACTTCGAAAAATATAATAAGCCACTGGGAACTGATTTTTAATGGTTTTAACCATTCTGAAATTGTGATAATGTTCCCCTTTAATTCCTTGCTTCTTGTCTTGTTTAATAGATGTCATCAGTGTTTGAACCTGACAAGGGGTGAAAGTACAGATATAAATCCTACTGTGAAAGAAGAAAGGATCTTTGGTCCTAAATGTCAAATCTTTCCAGTTTACCGTGAAAAATCATAATGATTCGTAGGAATCATTAAATATAAATCTAATATTTTCATAGGTAGAGCATTAAAAACCTTTTTACGACCTTCTAAATACTTTTTTCGACATTATGAGAGCTCTTTTAACGACTAGTGAGCGGTGCTTGCAGCGTGACCCCAGAGATGCAGAGAACGGGAGGCAGAATGTAAGTATAAGAATTATTAATAAACAAAAGAAATCGAGTGCAGCTAGGAAGTGCACAAAGTAATTTAGCTACAAACATTAGACAAAGGAAGGCTATAAGAGTGTGTGTAGCTAGGAAGTGCACAAAACTGAACAATGATCCAGCCCCAACAGACAGGCAGGCCTGGCATATAAAGGAGCCTGACTAGCAACCAGGAACAGATGTGTCCCGGTTACCAATCACAGACAGGTGTGCGAGTCAGAACTCAGTGGCAGGCAGGGGAAGTAAAACTACAGATTAAGAAACTTGGAGGAACTGTAAAAAAAACAATACAAGTCCAAACTATCACAGAGGTCATGAAATAACACCCTTTGGTCGTCTTTACACTCGTATAATCCGATACAGTAATGCTGGCTCAGGCTGACCCAATCAGTGGTCACCATACTCAACTGTGCGCTCTGATTGGTTTGGTCTCCTGTAGTGGACAATACTACTGTATTGATATTTTTAGTTTATTTGGCCAGTTTATGCTTTAAAATACCTAATTTAGGACGATTGTAGAATTTGCTTTAAAAAATATGCAATGTGGTAAAGCCTCAATATATGAAGTGTGATGTGGCGAGAGACGACTGAAAGTGGTATTTATTTTATTTATGTTTGTTTTCCTTGATTTTGACATAACCACAAATCTACTTTTGCACAAAAACTAGCAAAAATGTGTGGCTGGAATTTTTAGGCATTTTAGTATTTAGTTTTTTCTGTACTTCCTATTCAAGCTATCTTAGCAGTTAGCATGGTTTCTTCTTTCCTGCTGCCAGCGTTTTTTTCTGTGCTTTTCCGTACTAGTTCGATATTTTAGAACTGTCTGAATTACTTTAATATATGAATCCATATTTGTACGTTTGTCCATCGATTCAGGATTGTCCACATTCCAGTTGTAAAGAATAGATTATATAGATTGAATTGAGCAAGTTAGTATTTTCTTTGACGTGTTTAGGATAAAATGTCCCCATACTTTCAATGTTTTCACTCGGGGTGTTGTTGGCAGTGGCTACAACATCTCTCTTTCTGTCGCTGCTGGTCACCGGTTGCGCTGACTCATGCATTTTCGTTTTCATCCAGAAGAACAGGAGCGGTGACGTCACAGACTATTGTCGAAAAACAAATTTGTCTGCAACAAATTTTATTAGCGATTTTTGCCGACAATGTCGCTGAATCGTTGCATCCCTCACGTCCAACATCTGGTGTTTTACTTGCTAGCTAATAGCAGATAGCCAGCCAGACAGACAAACTTTGTTTTTCCAACAATGGGAATGGAAAAAGTGAGTGTAAAGGGCAGTGCTAAGAAGACTTAACAGATGATATGCAGTGAATTAAATTAAAAATAATAATTGAAAAAGCATGCAAACACAAAATGCAACATCCCAACAACATGAGAAAAAAACTAAGAACCACAAAATGATCATTCCAAAATGTTTATCTTACCCTAGGGTGGGAGACCAAATATCGACAGAGCTCTCCAATGTATTGCACCACAGTCACATTATATTTCACACAATCCTTCCAAAACTGACTTGCAGAAAACTTCTTCTTTAAGACGCAAGTTGCACCTTTGATACATGTGAAGAAAAAATAAGGACATTTAAGTCACATGTCAATATTGTAATTAGTCATTGTACAGTAACAACAATAACAATAAAAGTACCGTAGTAAATAACTAAATTACATTGAACGCTAAAAAGCTGAATCGAAACGGAAATCCTGTAGGCATTTTAAAAAAATGTATACATTTTAGAATGAAAAATAAAACCAAAAAAAAGATGGATTGGTTTGTATCATCTGTATGCCACAATCATCAAAATTATATAAAAAAAGGGCTTGAAATATTTTGAGTTGCATGTTATGAGCCTATGTCATATATAATAGTTTCCTTGTAAATCTAAACAAACCTACAGTATTCACGATATTCTATTTTTTTTTACTTCCCTAAATTTTTTTTTTAAAAACAGCCTTGTAAAACAGTCATGTTTAGTTAAATTTTACTGCAAATGAATATCAGCTCCAAACATCGGTTATCAGCCTCCCTGACTACTAATATTTGGTATCGGCCCTAAAAAAACATATCGGTTGATTTGTAACACAAATCCTGTATACTAAAAGCTTTATGGACTGAAAGAAATAATAAACTAACCTTTGACATGCCTTCATCTCTTTTGTTCTAAAGTTCTTTTTTTCCGTCTATCTTTTTGTAGAATAGAGTAGAACGCTTTGTCGTCATCAAACATGAGAACATGACGAAATCCTCTTGTGGGAAAGACTGGCGCTCCAAAATTCTTTGCTGTTGCCATTTCTAATACAAAAGTAGCGTATTGTTCTAACTTATATGTGTCAGTACTAGAGATGTCCGATATTATCGGCCGATAAATGCTTTAAAATTTAATATCGGAAATTATCGGCATCGGTTTCAAAAAGTAAATTTAATGACTTTTTAAAACGCCACTGTACGGAGTGGTACATATCTGGTAAAACACGGACGAAGGGCATACTTGCCAACAATCCCGATTTTCCCGGGAGACTCCTGAATTTCAGTGCCCCTCCCGAAAATCTCCCGGAGCAACCATTCTCCCGAATTTCCACCCGGACAACAATATTGGGGGCACTGCCTTTAGCGTCCTCTACAACCTGTCGTCACGTCCGCTTTTCCTCCATACAAACCGGCCCAGTCACATAATATATGCGGCTTTTACACACACATAAGTGAATGCCATGCATACTTGATCAACAGCCATACAGGTCACACTGAGGGTGGCCATATAAACAACTTTAACACTGTTACAAATATGCGCCACACTGTGAACCCACACCAAACAAGAATGATAAACACATTTCGGGAGAATATCCGCACCGTAACACAACATAAACACAACAGAACAAATACCCAGAACCCCTTGCAGCACTAACTCTTCCGGGACGCTGCAATATACATCCCCGCTACCACCAAACCCCCCCGGCCCCCCATCTCCCGAATTCGGAGGTCTCAAGGTTGGCAAGTATGCTCTAGTATACTCTGGACTGAAGCTGTGTGCCTTCATTGTTTTTGTCGCTGTTGTTTTGAGGCATGTTTAAAAAAAAAAAAAAATAATGCACTTTGTGAAAGTCAAAGTATAGTATTTCCCATAGTTGTAGTGGGTATTAGGATTATCTCAGGGAGAGCATGTCCCAAATTCCAAGCTGGTGTTTTGAGGCATGTTTAAAAAAACTTTGCACTTTGTCACTTCAATAATAAATATGGCAGTGCCATGTTGAAGTTGTTCTCTTATTTTGGAAAACCTTGTTTTTGATTGATTGATTGAAACTTGTATAAGTAGATTGCACAGTACAGTACATATTCCGTACAATTGAGCACTAAATGGTAAAATCCGAATAGGTTTTTCAGCTTGTTTAAGTCGGGGTCCACGTTAATCAATTCATGGTAAAGTTACATTGTTTAATGCATCCAGCGGGGCATCATAACAAAATTAGGCATAATAATGTGTTAATTCCACGACTGTATATATCGGAATCGGTAATTAAAAGTTGGACAATATCGGATATTGGCAAAAAAGCCATTATCGGACATCTCTAGTCAGTACACTTGATATGGAAGTGCTAAAAACTACAACAGTCAGAAAGCGGCTTAAAGATGGGTCTGTAAAACTAAGTCTATGCAAAATTTGGACCAAAGCACCACCATTACATGCTACGTACACCACAAGGTTTCAAATGTACAAAAAAAATCATAATATGAATCCTTTAAAGGAAAAAAACAACAAACTACAATTAATCACAATTAATTATTAGGTCAACTACAGACAAAAAATGCAATTAATCCCAATTAAATACTGTATTTGTTTGACATCCCGAGAAAATTACATTATCTTACCGAGCTGTATTGCTCCTCCAATCCCTAACAGGGAAGCAGACATGTGGTAAAGAGGAAGGGTGATGTAGATGATGTCATCAGATGTAACCCCGCACATGTGAAAAAGTGCCATACTCATGATGGCTTTAAGATGACTCACACGAGCTGCCTTTGGGAGACCTGTAGAACAGACGACACAAGTTACTGCTGATTTATACAGTATAAATGGTTACTTAATAAGACTTACTTAGCAAATGGTTCTATTTACAAAATATTAAAATTTACCTCGCGTCTTTAAAGGGGAACATTATCACAATTTCAGAAGGGTTAAAACCATTAAAAATCAGTTCCCAGTGGCTTATTTTATTTTTCGAAGTTTTTTTCAAAATTTTACCCATCACTCAATATCCCTAAAAAAAGCTTTAAAGTGCCTGATTTTAACCATCGTTATATACACCCGTCCATTTTCCTGTGACGTCACATAGTGAAGCCAACACAAACAAACATGGCGCATAGAACAGCAAGCTATAGCGACATTAGCTCGGATTCAGACTCGGATTTCAGCGGCTTAAGCGATTCAACAGATTACGCATGTATTGAAACGAATGGTTGTAGTGTGGAGGCAGGTAGCGAAAACGAAATTGAAGAAGAAGAAGAAGCTATTGAGCCATATCGGTTTGAACCGTATGCAAGCGAAACCGACGAAAACGACACGACAGCCAGCGACACGGGAGAAAGCGAGGACGAATTCGGCGATCGCCTTCTAACCAATGATTGGTATGTGTTTGTTTGGCATTAAAGGAAACTAACAACTATGAACTAGGTTTACAGCATATGAAATACATTTGGCAACAACATGCACTTTGAGAGTGCAGACAGCCCAATTTTCATCAATTAATATATTCTGTAGACATAACAATAACAATAATCCGCGCTCTTTTCCTGAAAGCTGATCTGTTCAGTTTTGGAGTTGATGTCAGCAGGCCAGGGAAGCTAGGGTCGATATTCTTCTCTTGATCATCTTCGGTGGCATAAGGGACATCCAGGGGGTTTAGCTCGCTCGTCTGCGGGAACAAACTGCCGCCATTGCTTGCCGTGCTACCGAGGTCCTTTGTCCCTGAATTGCTCACACACTCCGGCAGATTCAATGGGGGTCTGGCGGCAGATTTCTTTGACTTTATCGTTGGAAATGCATCTGCTTTGAGTGTCGCAGGATATCCACACATTCTTGCCATCTCTGTCGTAGCATAGCTTTCGTCGGTAAAGTGTGCGGAACAAACGTCCAATTTCTTGCCACTTTCGCATCTTTAGGCCACTGGTGCAACTTGAATCCGTCCCTGTTCGTGTTGTTACACCCTCCGACAACACACCGACGAGGCATGATGTCTCCAAGGTACGGAAAACAGTCGAAAAAACGGAAAATAACAGAGCTGATTTGACTCGGTGTTTGAGAAAATGGCGGATTGCTTCCCGATGTGACGTCACAACGTGACGTCATCGCTCCGAGAGCGAATAATAGAAAGGCGTTTAATTCGCCAAAATTCACCCATTTAGAGTTCGGAAATCGGTTAAAAAAAATATGGTCTTTTTTCTGCAACATCAAGGTACCGGTATATATTGACGCTTACATAGGTCTGGTGATAATGTTCCCCTTTAAAAAAAAAAAAACAGTGCTTTAGTTAATGAGGTCATAAAACATCATTGTTAAATTTAAAATTACTTGTTAAAGTCTCATAAAGGGGTCATATCTTGCAAAACTCAATTTTCTAGCCTGTTGGTAGCTGTTTTTGTGTATTTGGGATACCCATAAGTGCCGATAATGTGGTTTCAAACCATGGAGGCATTGAGGAGATACTCATAAAATAACTCTGCCTTGTTTTAAACAAGCCATTTGAGATTTACCCAGACTTAGGCCTTTACCTACCTGTGATGTCAGTGGATACCGCAGGAGGTTTTATCTGCAGCAATCCATTAATCAGGCCTGTATAGTATGGTGGCCAGACGGAAACCATTCCTTATTAAAAGTTTGCCAAAATGCCCTTGAAAGACCCTCAGATCATGAGAAACACAATTCTTTGGTCTGATGAAACAACGATTGGACTCTTTGGCGTGAATGCCAGGCATCATGTTTGAAGGAAACCAGGCACAGCTTATCACCAGGCCGATACCATCCCTACAGTGAAGCATGGTGGTGGCGGCATCATGCTGTAGGATGTTTTCTTGGCGGCAGGAACTGGGAGACTAGTCAGGATAGAGAGAAAAATAAATGCAGCAATGTACAGAAACAGAATCTAACCTGATGGAGCTTGAGAGGTGCTGCAAAGAGGAATGGGCGAAACTGCCCAAAGGCAAGCTTGTGGCATTGTATTCCAAAAAGACTTGAGGCTGTAATTGCAGCAAAAGGTGCCTCAACAAAGTATTGAGCAAAGGCTGTGAATACTTATGTACATGTGATTTTTTTTTCCTACATTTGCAAAATGTAGAAGAAAAAAAACAACCTTTTCACACTGTCATTGTTGGGTATTGTTTGCAGAATGTTATGGGGAAAAAAATATGTATTCCATTTTTGAATAAGGCTGTAACATAACAAAATGTGGAAAAAGTGAAGAGTTATGAATATTTTCCGGATGCACTGTAACTTTTCTTGTAACAATGTACCTACTCGAGGGTATCGGACAAGCGGCCCAGCAAGAATTGCAGCTGGACAAGAAGCACAGAACCTGGCTGATGGTGCGTTCCATTTACCTCGGAAATTGGAAGTCGGAGCTGGGAATGACGGCATGGCCAGGTTTTGAGCGTTCCAGTTTCAAGAAAAAAGCAACAGGGCAATCTGTTCATGAAGTCAACAAGGTAATCCGTGAAGTAAAGTCGGAAAATATTACCCTAAAATTTCAGTATTTAGGGAAACAATGACATGCTCAAGAATAACCTTGTTGTGTTCAGTGATGCCTCCATCGGCAACCTTTCTGATGAAGGTACACAGGAAGGGAGCTTCATTGCTCTTGTGGGAGAAGAAGGGAAGTGTTGAAGAAAATCAAGATGTGTAGTTAGAGTACTCTTCCTGGAAAAACCCGGGCCATGTCAGATGTCATAGACAATGATATTTTCCAGGCAACTCTTTTTTTTCTGAGCTCACACTGGAAATACTACACTTAAAGGGGAACTGCACTTTTTTGGAATTGTGCTTATCATTCACAAGCCTTATGTAAGACGAGCACACAGGTTTTTCTTTTTTATGCATTCTAACTTGTAAATAAATGCGAGCAAGTCAGCTAACAAAGGCATTTGCACTATTCTGCCCATACTTGCCAACCTTCCCGATTTTCCCGGGAGACTCCCGAATTTCAGTGCCCCTCCCGAAAATCTCCCGAGGCAACCATTCTCCCGAATTTCTCCCTATTTCCACCTGGTTAACAATTTTGGGGGCGTGACTTAAAGGCACTGCCTTTGACATCCTCTACAACCTGTCGTCACGTCCGCTTTTCCTCCATAGTCACATAATGTATGCGACCTTTGCACACACACACACAAGTGAAAGCAAGGCATACTTGATCAACAGGCATACAGGTCACACTGAAGATAGCCGTAAAAACAACTTTAACACTATTACAAATATGCGCCACACTGTGAACCCACACCAAACAAGAATGACAAACACATTTCGGGAGAACATCCGCACCGTAACACAACATAAACACAACAGAACAAATACCCAGAACACCTTGCAGCACTAACTCTTCCAGGACGTTACAATATACACACCTCCCCCTCCCCCGCTACCACCAAACCCCACCCACCTCAACCCCGCCCCCCCCCCCACCTCAACCACGCCCCCGCCCCCTCATCTCCCGAATTCGGAGGTCTCAAGGTTGGCAAGTATGATTCTGCCTGTAAAGCGCTCTAAAAACATCCAAAAACCTCCATCAACATTTTATATACACGCTCTAAGTATTTACTGTATATGTAATGCAGTAAAAGGCGCATTGATAAATATTCAATATATTTTCTTTTAAACATACGGCAATGTATTAATTTCACAGATGCATCGTAACGTTCCTTTTTCCCTTAAAGGTGGCCGCAAACTATGGTTTTATTTCGTGTCTGTCTGGCCATCTCCGGGTCTAAGCTGAATGTCCAAGTTGAGTAATTTCTTAATTTATGGCAACAACCTACCATATTTTTCGGACTATAAGTCGCACTTAAAATCCTTTCATTTTCTTAAAAATCGACATTGCGACTTATAACTCGGTGCGCCTAATGTACGAATTAATTCTGGTTGTGCCTACCGCCCTCGAAGGGCACATGCTGTAATGATAAGTGTGACCAATAGATAGATGGCAGTCACACATGAGAGATACGTGTGGACTGCAGGCTGACGCCTGTTCAATAAATGTCACTAGCAAATATCCGTAAGCAAGCAACACCAAAACCTACGGCTACCATAGTCAGACGTATGGTGCTTCAACATACGGGTATTATTATAGTGTGTGTATAAGGACTCCAAAATGGCACCTATTAGGAGACATATCATCCGGTGTTTTTGTTTCGACCTACTATCCAAAACCAACTTTTCTAATCTAGTGGTTCCTGCTGTTGTGTATTTCGGATCTGCTTAAATCCAAAAAAATGGCTCAGCAGTGCGCCTTATAATCCAGTGCACACTATAGTCCAAAAAAGATGGTATATAATGTTCTATGTAAAACATGTTCACCTGTTCACCAGCAGGGTGTACTAGTATGTGTATGCACAGCTTTAAGGGGTGAAGAAGAGAGAGCATTTCCTTTGTTGGTGTGGCGGTAAAACTAGCAATAAAGTGTACAAGAGACCAACAAGAAAACTTTTGTGTTTACATTTGGGATTATCTACAAACTGTGCTCTATTAATGTGAGTGATCGAGGATAACTAGACGGAAGTGTTTTTACAGCGTGTTCAAGGACCGCTGACCAGAGTTGGGCAACACAACGCCCGCCAGAAATACTAAATAATAATAACAGATTTGATTTGTCGCACACTTTTCATTTAAATAAATATTAAAAGTGCTACCTTACAAACCAATAATTAAAACAATACAAGCTTCGCCATTAAAACAGATACAATACTAATACTTAAACACTATCAGTAGCTGTGTGTACATGGACACATTTAATCAGACTAAAAGTCTAATAATAATAATGCTTCATGTAAAGACGCCATTCGGAATATTGTGACCCCGATTACGCACATGCGGATCAAAATTTAATTCCGATTGAGACGGGTGGTTTATGCCGAAAGTCATTCGGATTGTAGCGCATGAAAACACATCTTCGGAAATTTGGGTTACAATTATCCTTACTGCACATGTCTTTGATGTCAGCTTTACTTTGGGGTTAGAGGGGGTAATCAATTTAAGAGTGTCAAAATGAAGCGATTGTCTTGCTGATGTCTCTACCCATTCAACATGTACAGAAGTAGAGTTATATACTGTTGAGTTTGTTGCTTTAAAACGAGACGAGCAAAAACGGTATGGTACCGAGTGTCATGTGTCGATGTAACAATAAAAGAAAGGATCCAGTTGTCGTCTTAACGAGCTGTTTTATTCACGACATTAAAACGACTCCAAGTGCTAACTGCTGGCTTCAAACACACACACAGAATGTCGTAACATGAAGACGTGCCGCAACCCGTACATGATCACAACATAAAAAGCACAGAACAGCTCCATTTCAAAAAGAGAGGTAAAACAAAAGTAGTTAAAAAAAGGAAAAAAATTATAAATAAATACCGTGAAAACGTCGGACAAGCAGATATGCATGTTTGATAACAGTGGAAGTCAATGCTTATTCAGCCCCCGCAGTGAGCAAACTCGTCCAAAAAATTGAGTCCTAGCACAAATAATAACACACCTTTCCCTTTATGTTAGGTTCTGCGCATGTCAAAGTAAAGTATTCCGATTTCAGGTGTGATGCATGAAAATGCAAGCATAATCAGATCATTTTTTTCAGAGCAGTAACATTCTAATCTGAATGATGATCAGATTAAATAAATGTTGTCCATGTACATGTGGCTAGTGATGCATAAGAAACCCAAAACATGCAAAATAGTAGGTTTTCTAACAGTATGTCAATTTATTTTATTATTTTAAAAAAACTGGGTCAAGAGATTTCAGTGTGTGTATAAGTACCTTTTGAGCACATTCAACATTACCGCGATGAGAATAATAACCGTGATCATTTTGGTCACAATAATCGTGTTATGAAATTTTCATATGCTTACATCCCTAGTAAACCATAAGAATGTGTTTTAGATGTAGAATAAAAATCATAATATGACATTTGGGAAGGAGATAAAAGGCCAATGCAATACCTGTCGTGCCTGAAGTAAATATGAAGAGGAAGTTGGACATAATATCAACTTTGGGTAGCCCATTTTGGTTTTCTGTTGAGTTGTTTTCCAACTTATCCAGTAAACTGATGAAACCCTCTGAAGGTGCCGACTGATGTGCCACAAACACAATCGTATTGTCCTCCTTGAGGTCAGGAAGCAGATCTTCCACCAAATGAACCAGACCTGGATGAAAAGACACAATGAGTCACCCCACTACTACACAAAGATCCAACATTGTGAGAACTACACAACATGCACAATTATTTTATCAACATTTTTCTCATTAAATGTTCAATGCTATTCGTTGATCCAACTTGTTAAGAAATGACTCCAAAATACATTATTTTTTAAACTGCAAACTCAAATGTTTAACAAAGGAAAAGTCAGTTTTGTTTTTTGAAATGGCATATATGTGATTATGCACATGTACGGATAGGTTTTCCGAACATTGCAGCCATGTCAGTGGTTCCCATACATTTGTCTGTGGCAGCCTTCCACAAATTAGATTTGTTTGCTACCTGTTATGCCCTTGCTCAAAAACACATCATAATGGGACATTTCTGCGAATGCAGCTTGTCGTTAAAACTCTGCATAGTAGATGACTTTGTAACTCAGTTGCTGTATTTATCAAGTATGCAAACTCATTCAGATTGTCTTTTTTTTTTTTTTTTTTTAAAGCAATAAGTAAATAATTTAGTAATACATTGTTCCGTTGCTACTTTGCGGTTCACTTACTACAGTTTCAGTGAATCACAGATTTTAAAGTACCATTGATTACATTGAAATTTGGAAATCCATTGAAGTTTTAATGTTAAAATTACATAGGTTTTAGAGCACTGATGTCAAACTCAAGGGCCGGGGGCCAAATCTGGCCCGCCACATTATTTTATGTGGCCCGCGAAAGCCTAGAAATAATATGCGTTAATAAAATGCTTAATCTTTTCTTACTAAATATATTTATTTCCCTTTTGACACTGCATGCAATTGCATATCTTTTTAAAATTCAATATTATCAAAATCAAAATATTCCACAAATATTTTTTGTTAAAATAAAGATAAATACTGTACTTAAATATCTGCTTGACTTATGATTTCAAAACAAATGATCAATTAAATTGTAGACTGTAAAATTGACAATAGATTTTACGGTTAAATTCCGCCGACTGAGTTTTTTACTGTAAAATCAAATTTGGTACTATTTTTTTCCATATACAGTAAGACACTAAAACATTAAAAACTAACAAAAAAACCATTGAAACAACAAGATTTTACGGTAAAAAAAAAACAACACAACTGGTAGCTCTGTTGCATGAATTTTACCGCTAAAAACAGTGGTATTTATTTTCCATTACATTACATTTATTCTATTTTTTTATTTGCTGTAAAAATAAATAAAAAAACCCCACTGCTTTTACTGTTAAATTCTGGTGACTGAGCTGCCTGTTTTTAAAGTAAAATTTAAATATTGTTTTTTGCAGTTTATGTAAAAAGAAAAAAATATTGTTAATGTATTATATATATATATATATACATGTATATTCATATATTACTCATTGTTAAACGTGGCCCTCTGAGGGCAACCATAACTGCGATGTGGCCCTCAATGAAAACGAGTTTGACACCCCTGTTTTAGAGTGTATGGCAGGGTAACCACGTAATACGCCATGTCAGTAGGTGGCAGCAGGTAGTTAATCGCTTTGTAAAAGTCGGTATGTGTCGGGTGAGACGAGGATGGTTTGTTATGATCCCAATATACAGACCACAGCGGGAGGCAGAGTGTAGGTAAAAAAGGTATGTAATGCTTAAACCAAAAATGAACAAAAGGGAAAGGGCAAGGAAAAGGCAACAGCTATGCAAAACGAAAGTAAAACTGAACCGGCTACAAAGTAAACAGAAACAAAATGCTGGATGACAGCAAAAACTTACGACGTCCACAATGTTCATCCGTACATGACATGACTATCAACAATGTCCACACAAAGAAGGATAGCAACAACTTAAATAGTCTTGCTTGCCAACACAAATCAGGTGCGGGGAGTAGCGCTAAAAGGAAGGCTCAGTGGCCTTGTGGTTAGAGTGTCCGCCCTGAAATCGGGAGGTTGTGAGTTCAAACCCCGACCGAGTCATAGCAAAGACTATGGATGTCCGATAATTTCGGACTGTCGATATTATCGGCCGATAAATGCTTTAAAATGTAATATCGGAAATTATCGGTATCGGTTTCAAAATTATCGGTATCAGTTTCAAAAAGTAACATTTATGACTTTTTAAAACGCCGCTGTGTACACGGACGTAGGGAGAAGTACAGAGCGCCAATAAACCTTAAAGGCACTTCCTTTGCGTGCCGGCCCAATCACATAATATCTACGGCTTTTCACACACACTAGTGAATGCAATGCATACTCGGTCAACAGCCATAGAGGTCACACTAAGGGTGGCCGTATAAACAACTTTAACACTGTTACAAATATGCGCCACACTGTAAATCCACACCAAACAAGAATGACAACAGAACACAATACCCAGAACCCCTTGCAGCACTAACTCTTCCGAGACGCTACAATATACACCCCACCTCAACCCCGCCCACTTCAACCTCCTCATGCTCTCTCAGGGAGAGCATCTCCCAAATTCCAAGCTGCTGTTTTGAGGCATGTTAAAAAAAAAAAAGCACTTTGTGACTTCAATAATAAATATGGCAGTGCCATGTTGGCATTTTTTTCCCATAACTTGAGTTGATTTATTTTAGAAAACCTTGTTACATTGTTTAATGCATCCAGCGGGGCATCACAACAAAATTAGGCATAATAATGTGTTAATTCCATGACTGTATATATCGGTATCGGTTGATATCGGAATCGGTAATTAATAGTTGGACAATATCGGAATATCGGCACAAAAGCCATTATCGGACATCTCGGTTCTCTAGCAAAGACTACAAAAAAATGGGACCCATTGCCTCCCTGCTTGGCACTCGGCATCAAAAGGTAGGAATTGGGGGTTAAATCACCAAATGATTCCCGAGCGTTGCCCACGCTGCTGCTCACTGCTCCCCTCATGTCCCAGGGTGTGAACAAGGGGATGGGTCAAATGCAGAGGACACATTTCACTACACTTAGTGTGTGTGTGTGACAATCATTCGAACTTTAACTTTAACTGAGGAAGACGGGAAAACACCAACAAAACCGGAAGGGCCACCAAAATAACAGCACAAGACAGGAACTAAAGCACTACACACAAGAAAACACAAACAAACTCAAAATAAGACACGACGACCTGGTGGAGTTTTATTTTTTTAACGTTTTCTGCTGGTGGTGTGCCTCCGTATTTTTTAATTTAAAAAATGTGCCTTGCCTCAAAAAAGGTTGAAAAACACTGCTCCAGGGAGCCACTAGGGCGGCGCTAGAGAGCCGCGGGTTTCCCATGTTAATTGAGCACAATTCATTTGATCAAAACGTTGGCTCAAGTGTACTAGAACAGTGTTTTTCAACCTTTTTTGAGCCAAGGCACATTTTTTGTGTTGAAAAAAATACAGAGGCACACCACCAGCAGAAATCACTAAAAAACAAAACTCAGTTAACAGTAAAAAGTTGTCACAATTGTTGGATATGACTTTAAACCATAACCAAGCATGCATCACTATAGCTCTTGTCTCAAAGTACGTGTACGTTCACCACCTGTCACATCACGCTGACTTATTTGGAGTTTATTGCTGTTTTCTTGTGTGTAGTGTTTTAGTTCTTGTCTTGCGCTACTATTTTGGTGGCTTTTTCTCTTTTTTTGGTATTTTCCTGTAGCAGTTTCATGTCTTCTTTGAGTGATATTTCCCGCATCTACTTTGATTTAGCAATCAAGAATATTTCAGTTGTTTTTATCCTTCTTTGTGGGGACATTGTTGATTGTCATGTCATGTTCGGATGTACATTGTCTTTGCTCCACAGTAAGTCTTTGCTGTCGTCCAGCATTCTGTTTTTGTTTACTTTGTAAGCCAGTTTAGTTTTAGTTTCGTTCTGCATAGCCTTCCCTAAGCTTCAATGCCTTTTCTTAGGGGCACTCACCTTTTGTTTATTTTTGGTTTAAGCATTAGACACCTTTTTACCTGCACGCTGCTTCCCGCTGTTTCCGACATCTACACAGCAATTTGCTATCGGCTGCCACCTACTGATATGGAAGAGTATAACGTGGTAAGTCTGTCGATCTCCAGACAGTACAGAAACTCAAAACAACACATCATTTGCAGATTATTATTACTGGTTTGCAAAAAATATTTTTAACCAAAATAGGTGAAACTAGATAATCTCCCACGGCACACAGGTGGTAGAGGTGAACGGCACCGTGTCCCCCCCTCTCAGTGAGCTGTGGAGTCCCCCAAGGCAGTGTATTGGGGCCTTTACTGTTCCTAATATACACAAACGACTTATCATCGGCATGCGACTGTGAATTGTTCTTGTTTTCGGATGACTCGGCCTTGCTGGTATCAGACAAGGACAAGTCACAGGTGGAGAAAATCCTCAGTGCTGAACTCTGTAGAACATGCACCTGGCTCGCTGACAACAAGTTATCCATACACTTGGGTAAAACGGAATCCATCCTATTTGGGTCCCACATCAACCTTAAGAAAGTCAATGACTTCACTATAAAAGTGGGTGACATTGTTGTCACCAGGAAGGATGAGGTCACCTACCTAGGTTCCATTCTAGAGGCTAATCGTTCCTGTGATAAAATGGCAACCAAGGTAATCAAAAAGGTCAACAGTCGAACGAGATTTCTCTATAGAATCTCCTCTCTGGTCAATAAAAGCACCATGAGGATTCTGGCGGGAACTCTCGTTCAACCCTTTTTCGATTACGCATGCACCTCCTGGTACCCTAGCACCTCCAAAACCCTCAAATCTAAACTCCAAACATCCCAGAACAAGCTAGTCAGATTACTTCTAGACCTCCACCCCAGATCCCACCTCACTCCCACCCACTTCTCCAAAGTGGGCTGGCTCAGGGTGGAGGACAGAGTAAAACAACTTGCACTGAGCCTAGTCTATAAAATCCGCTACACCTCCCTGATACCGAAGTACATGTCAAACTACTTCCTTAACGTAAATGACCGTCATAACCACAACACCAGGGGGAGCTCCACTAACCACGTTAAACCCAGATTCCGATCTAACAAAGGTCTTAACTCATTCTCTTTCTATGCCACATCAATGTGGAATGCGCTCCCAACAGGTATAAAAGAAAGTGCATCTCTATCCTCCTTCAAAACCGCAATAAAAGTTCACCTCCAGGCAACTACAACCCTAACCTAACACCCTCCCCGGATTGTTAATAATCAAATGTAAACAATCAAATGCAGATACTTTTTCTTATGCCTTCTGATCTCTCTCTCTCTCTCTCTCTCTGTCTCTTTCTGCCCACTACTTGCTGTCCATATCCTACCAAGTCAGACCTACACTGTTCCAATATCCATTTCTCTGTTCTCAATTGTTGATGACTGATGATAACAACCAAACCCAACCCCCCCGCCCCCCTCCACACCCCGGATTGTAAATAATGTAAATAATTCAATGTGATTATCTTGTGTGATGACTGTATTATGATGATAGTATATATCTGTATCATGAATAAATTTGTGGACCCCGACTTAAACAAGTTGAAAAACTTATTCGGGTGTTACCATTTAGTGGTCAATTTACGGAATATGTACTTCACTGTGCAACCTACTAATAAAAGTCTCAATCAATATACCCCAATATCTCAGATACTTGTAACAGATGTTACATGTCACCTGCAAACATGACGCACTTGTCACCTGCAAACATGACGCACATGTTTTGGTCTTGTCCCCATTTGCTGGATTATTATTTTCAAACACCTTGCTAAGGCATTAGATTTAAATCTGACACCATGTGCAGAAATGGCTATTTTTGGGACGGTATCAGATCCCCAAATAAGGAGAAAATGTAAGGATAGTATCGCCTTTGCATCCTTATTAGCACGTAGGAGAATTTTGCTGGAGTGGAAGTCACCAGTCTGCCCCAAAGCCTCCTTATGGCTTAAAGACCTTATGATGTATTTAGATCTGGAGAAAATAAAGTTCAATCTTAGGGGGGCACCTGGGAAGTTTTATTCTGTTTGGGGCTGTGTGGTTGACTACATAGCTAAATTAAAGACGCTACAGGACACATGAAAAATTCACCTTTCATAAACCAGCTTCCTTTTTGTTTTTTATTTCTCTTTATTCTGGGTGTATATTTACTATCTGCCTATGTTGAGAAGAAAGTGATGTACTAATTATTTTCCATTTGTGACTGTAGCTTTAACTTACTGTATGTAGGACCTGGGGAGGAGGGGGGGGGGTTATGACATACTTGCCAACCTTGAGACCTCCAATTTCGGGAGGAGTGTGTGTGGGGGGGGGCGGGGACTCGGGGTGGGGGGCGTGGCTAAAAGGGGAGGAGTATATTTACAGCTAGAATTCACCAGGTCAAGTATTTCATATATATAAATATAAATATATATATATATATATTTTTTTTTTTTTTTTGTTTTTTTTATTATATACATATATATATATATATATATATATATATATATATATATATATATATATATATATATATATATATATAAAAAAAAATAAATACTTGAATTTCAGTGTTCATTTATTTACACATATACACACACATAACACTTATCTACTCATTGTTGAGTTAAGGGGTGAATTGTCCATCCTTGTTCTATTCTCTGTCACTATTTTTCGAACCATGCTGAACACCCTCTCTGATGATGCATTGATGTGTGGCATGCACAAAAGTGCTTTCATCAAATACACTAGATGGCAGTATTGTCCTGTTTAAAAGTGTCACAATATTGCTGTTTACGGCAGACGAACTGCTTTAGGTATACAAAAAAGTGACTGCTGTTGTTGTGTGTTGTTACCGCGCTGGGAGGACGTTAATGAAACTGCCTAACAATAAACCCACATAAGAAACCAAGAACTCACCCTCTATCATTCTATAGTTATAACGTGATTGGGGAGGTACGCTTTTTTATATTGTGGAGGACCTGAGTCCGCCTGAATTTCGGGAGATTTTCGGGAGAAAATTTGTCCCGGGAGGTTTTCGGGAGAGGGCGCTGAATTTCGGGAGTCTCCCGGAAAATCCGGGAGAGTTGGCAAGTATGGGTTATGTGTGTATGGGGTATGTGTTGGGTTGCTGTTCTTGGAAGTGGGTGGGGAAAAAAAGGGGGAAATGTGACTACTGTTCTATTGTATATTGTAATACCTGTCAAATTTAATAAAAACATTTATAAAAAAATAAAAAAAGTCTCAATCAAACACTAGACTGTATCTCACGGCACACTAGTGTGCCGCGGCACAGTGGTTGAAAAACACTGTACTAGAAGGTGCAGAAAAAGGTGAGTAAATATATAATAATAAATACCTGTGCCTACGACTAGCGCCTTGGCGTCACAACTTCTGATGCAGTGCAGCAGAGATTTAGATTTATTGTTGGTGTTGAGAAAGGCAACTTGACAGCCGAGTTTACAAAGTCCAAACCACACGTGAATAAAATCCGGCTCGTTGGCCATCAACATAGCAACAATGTCTCCTTCTTTTAAACACTTCCGCCCGAGCGCGTTGGCAAACTGGTTACTTCTCCTGTCCACGTCTCGGTACGTCAATCTCTGGTCTTCGTGGATAATGAAAGTTTTGTCCGGCTTCGTCCTGACTTGGAGAAGAAAACAGTCCAAATAGGTGATAATTCCTCGCTGCGTGCGAGCGAGCAGAGACTTTCTGTACATCCGGAGTTTGAAGTAATAGCCCAAATCCGCCCACAGGAAAGGATAAAACATTTTCTGATAGACAAGAGCAGCTAATAGCCCCGCTAAAAAGGTAACCGCCACCGTTAACATGGTTTAGTAACGATGGTGCTCCTCAAAAAAGAGACAAAGTTTAGCCGAAAAGTTTTTGATGGACGTGGACTCGTCAAGCTAGCTTGGTCATCGTGCTAGCTTGACAGCAGCCAATCAGATGCAAGCATGGAGGAGCCAACAAGCCAAGGTAGGATGTCCTCATTTACTTTTCTTTTTAAAATACATTCTTAAAATACTATTAACGTAAAATTATGTGATATTAATACAAAACATTACATTATTTTTTTTTGGGGTAGGGGGTAAATATACCAAGTCAAGATTACTAAATATTAGAAATGTCCGATAATGCTTTTTTTTGCCGATATCCGATCAGTGACCGTCACTGATCGGATATCGGCAAAAAAAAAGCGCCGAAAAGGGTGGGTAAAGGAGACGGATTCTAGGGGCCCATGATGGAGGGGGGCCCAGAGAGGCCCCTAATGATGATGAAATTATAATACAGAAAAAATAATGACACTGTGTTGGGAGCCCTGTAAAGATTCTTTTCATGGGGCCCAAAATCCCTAGCGGCGCCCCTGAGTGACGTGCGGTGAGGTTCATGACTGGTGAGGCACTGACTTCATCACAGTCAGATTTACAAACATATGAACCCTAAAGACATACTTGCCAACCTTGAGACCTCCGATTTCGGGAGGTGGGGGGAGTCTGGATGATTTAGTTCTTGTCACCCTGTTGTCCTCCCGTCTCTTCCCCAAGGATGGCTCCATGAGCTGGGCAAACGCCTGGAGATGCCCTACGTCAACAACGCGGTCGGAGGCCTGTCGGTGCGCAGCTCGTACATCGCCGCCCTCCACTCCACCCTCAGCAGCCTGACCAGCGTCGGCTTTGGCAACGTGTGCGCCAACACGGACGCCGAGAACATCTTCTCCATCTGCACCATGCTCATCGGCGGTATGCCGGACGCCTCGTATGGAATAACGTGATTGGGCAGGCACGCTGTTTATATCGTGGGAAAGCGGACGTGAAAAAAGGCTTTCCTCACTCAGGTCCGCATGGAGCTGGAGGGGGCGTGGCCTCCAGCTCCGGTTGAAAATCGGGAGATTTTTGGGAGAGTATTTGTCCCGGGAGGTTTTCGGGAGAGGCGCTGAATTTCGGGAGTCTCCCGGAAAATTCGGGAGGGTTGGCAAGTATGCCTAAAGAGTATCTTATTCACCATTTGATTGGCAGCAGTTAACGGGTTATGTTTAAAAGCTCATACCAGCATTCTTCCCTGCTTCGCACTCAGCATCAAGGGTTGGAATTGGGGGTTAAATCACCAAAAATGATTCCTGGGCGCGGTGCCGCTGCTGCCCACTGCTCCCCTCACCTCCCAGGGGGTGATCAAGGGGATGGGTCAAATGCAGAGGACACATTTCACCACACATAGTGTGTGTGTGTGACAATCATTGGTACTTTAACTTAACTTTAACTTTACACATACAAACTGTAGCACACATTAAAGCACATTTAATAAAAGAAAACGTTATTATGGTCTTACCTTTACTTATAAATGAAGTCCATGCGCTGCTCCTTTTGAACAAAAGCATCGATAACTTGTTTATAGAAGTCTTCCTTATCTTTCTTCAGTTTTAAAAGTCTCTCTGTCTCGATGGAGATCTTCCTTTAAGTATTACCTCCTGCTTCGATTGAAAGTCCAGCTTAGAAAACTGTTTTGTTTTAGATATGTAATCCTCCATATGTTAATAATCCAGGCGAGAGGAAAAAAATAAAAGATCGCTGCTAACTGTTGCTGCTTGTCACTTCGTCTGCAGCCGAGTAGTCGCAGAAATGCTCCCTGGGATCACTAGCGCCCTCTACCACCAGGAGGCGGGATTACTGCGAGCCTCACACAGTGCGTCTTTGCAGCAGTTTTATGATTGCTCAGCACAAGAAATACTTTACACACATACAGTTGTTGACAAAATACACTGTACATTACATACCTCAGCTAACTAAACTATGGAAATGTATAATATAATTCATACAGCAATACGTTATCACTACACAGCAGGCCAGCAGTTAGCCGAGTCATTGCGCAATCCATGGTGAGGCTCAACTGAGTGACGTGCCTCAACTGGCTGCTGACTCACTGCAAGTCTCTTCTCAGTATTTGAACGGCAAATGTGAAAATTCAGCGATTTTGAATAAAAATAATCTAAAACTGGTGAAGTTAAATGGAAAATAACTTTATAGTGTAATCACTGGATACATATAACAATTGAATTATTATTTTTTTCTTTTTACATTTTTTTTCTTTCCATGATGGCAGGTGAGGCGATGATGGCACGTGAGGCCCCGCCTCACCTGCCTCCCCTGACTGCACGTCACTTTATCCGATATTCCAATATTGTCCAACTCTTAATTACCGATTCCGATATCAACCGATATCGATATATACAGTCGTGGAATTAACACATTATTATGCCTAATTTTGTTGTGATGCCCCGCTGGATGCATTAAACCAGTTCTTAACCTTGTTGGAGGTACCGGTTCGAACCCCACCAGTTTCAAATACGCACTCACCGAACCCTTCTTTAGTGAAAAATAAAATGTTTAGTTTTTTTTTCAAATTCAAGACAAAGTTATATGGTTTTTTTTTACTGCCGCACAAAATGAACCGTGCATGAACATCACCTCGTTCAAAGAACAAAACCAACACAGTGCATGAACTCACAACAAATTACACACCTGCAAATCAGTGTGACTTCGGCTGTTGCCGTATCCGTAATCATCATCATCGGCGGTCACTCGAACGAGTATGACGATCCTCCTGGTAGGGGTATATCCCTTTATGGAGGATGCCTGCGCGTGACTTAGTTTTACGTGGGGAGACTGGTGCACAGACAGTCACCACATGATCCTTGACATAATCGGGTCAGAGTCCAGTGGCATGGAGTCCAAGACGTTGACGTCTTCACCGTATCCCTGGCTAGGGGGCAGTCAGGTACTAGGCCTTTGCCAAGGGCCACCTGGGCTAACAGTAGTAAAGGGGTTAACCTCCTAGTGCCCCAAGACCCCATAGAGGAGCCTCCACTGCCGGATGCACTAACGTCATGCCCAGGACGTATCCATAATACGCCGATAGGGAGAAGTTTTTATTTACATGATGAGTCGGGTGTGTGACCTCCGCGGCGGAGGCTCTGCCGAACCCCTGAAGCCGACTCACCGAACCCCTATGGTTCGATCGAACCCAGGTTAAGAACCACTGCATTAAACAATGTAACAAGGTTTTCCAAAATAAATCAACTCAAGTTATGGAAAAAAAGTGCCAACATGACACATTCATTATTGAAGTCACAAAGTGCATTATTTTTTTTTTAACATGCCTCAAAACAGCAGCTTGGAATTTGGGACATGCTCTCCCTGAGAGAGCATGAGGAGGTTGAGGGGGGCGGGTAGGAGGAAGGGGGGGTGTATATTGTAGCGTTCCGGAAGAGTCAGTGCTGCAAGGGGTTCTGGGTATTTGTTCTGTTGTGTTTACGTTGTGTTACGGTGCGGATGTTCTCCCGAAATGTGTTTGTCATTCTTGTTTGGTGTGGGTTCACAGTGTGGCGCATATTTGTAACAGTGTCAAAGTTGTTTATACGGCCACCCTCAGTGTGACCTGTATGGCTGTTGACCAAGTATGGTTTGCATTCACTTGTGTGTGTGAAAAGCCGTAGGTATTTTGTGATTGGGCCGGTACGCAAAGGCAGGGCCTTTAAGGTTTATTGGCGCTCTGTACTTCTCCCTACGTCCGTGTACCACTCTGTACAGCGGCGTTTTAAAAAGTCATATATTTTACTTTTTGAAACCGATACCGATCATTTCCGATATTACATTTTAAAGCATTTATCGGCCGATAATATCGGCAGCCCGATATTATCGGACATCTCTACCCAAAACCAGTGAAGTTGGCTCGTTGTGTAAATCGTAAATAAAAACAGAATACAATGATTTGCAAATCCTTTTCAACTTATATTCAATTGAATAGACTGCAAAGACAAGATATTTAATGTTCAAACTGAGAAACTTTTTGCAAATAATCATTAACTTGCAAAAAAGTTGGCACAGGGGCATTTTTACCACTGTGTTACATGGCCTTTCCTTTTAACAACACTCAGTAAACATTTGGGAACTGAGGAGACACATTTTTTAAGCTTTTCAGGTGGAATTCTTTCCCATTCTTGCTTGATGTACAGCTTAAGTTGTTCAACAGTCCGGGGGTCTCCGTTGTGGTATTTTAGGCTTCATAATGCGCCACACATTTTCAATGGGAGACAGGTCTGGACTACAGGCAGGCCAGTTTAGTACCTGCACTCTTTTACTACGAAGGCACGCTGTTGTAACATGTGCAGAATGAGGCTTGGCATTGTCTTGCGTCCATGCAAAAGACCTTGCTTAGATGGCAACATTTTAATTTTCCTGAGGGAACTCTCCTGAAGGAATCAATAAAGTACTATCCATCTATATGTTGCTCCAAAACCTGTATGTACCTTTCAGCATTAATGGTGCCTTCACAGATGTGTAAGTTACCCATGTCTTGGGCACTAATACACCCCCATACCATCACAGATGATGGCTTTTGAACTTTGTGCCTATAACAATCCGGATAGTTCTTGTCCTCTTTGGTCCGGAGGACACGACGTCCAGTCTCCAAAAAACAATTGAAATGTCGACTCCTCAGACCACAGAACACTTTTCCACCTGGCATCAGTCCATCTTAGATGAGCTCGGGTCCAGCAAAGCCGGCTGCGATTCTGGGTGTTGTTGATGAATGGCTTTTGCTTTGCATAGGAGAGTTTTAACTTGCACTTCAACCTAAAGTTGCACTTTATTCAAATAAGATGTGAATGCATTTGCCATAAATTCTTGTTTACTTGCTAGTTTGTATCCAAAATTCATTAATGCATAACAAGAAATAACATGAATATCGTATCAGTAACCACAAATTCTGAATGGAATCGAAAGTTGTTGAAACAAATTGTTACACACCTAATAAATAATGAAGAAAAAGGATAAAAGAACATCACTTTTCCCTTTTTTGACGACCTGTTGGCAAAGAGGGCGATGAGCGGACAGGGGGTGGCCACACAGACAACTCAGTTGTACTTTGAGTTATTTATTGATTTTAACAGTGTTTCTCACCTTTTTTTATTAAAGTGCTGTCACTCACCACTTTTTTGGCCCCTATCCTTTTTTGTAGGGATGCATAATTTAGTTTTCACACAGATAACGTCCTGCTAACAACCAGCTTCTGAAGATAATACAACTTATTTACACCTGTTATTTTCAATATTCAGATTTAACTAGTTTGAGCAAGCCTTTCTTTGCAACTGCTGCCACTTTTTTGATTTTACTCTTTTCTTTTTTAATGTCTTCCACCCATGATATCAGCGATCCACTGTTTGTTTTGTTTTGTTAGTTCTTGGTGCCTTAAATTGTGTCCATGTTTTCTACCCTTCCTGCCTATCTATACGTCATTCATTTTCTCTATGCTGTATTAAATTTACTATTTTAAACTTATGTATAAAAAATCCTGCTATATTCTCCTTCTTCCAGTTCTTATATGCCAAAATATGTTCTTCTTCTTACCAATGGCACCCAAAATGTGTGGCGTTGTTGTTTTTAAGAACACAACAAATGACCACAAATAGATTGGGATGTAATACTAATTTTTGGCCACTAGATGTCAGTAACATCCCATTCATGTATTGATAATCAAAAATTAATTGTCACAAAAAAGTATCTATGTTGTTTGCTGGACTCATGGTAAGTGTGCACTGATTTGAAAGGAAAAGTAAAGTTTAGAAATGTTTTTCTGCCATTTCAATACTTCACGAAAAAAAATCATACATTTGAATATAAAATGCATATAGGCGTGAAAGTTTGCTTGAATCAAATTAAGAATGTCTAAGACGACCTACAAACCCTGTAATGCAAATGGTTCTACCTGGATAGCGCAAACCTATGACGTCATAACGTAATCAAAAATCACATTTAAACATTCACACGGAGCACCAACATTTTTGGAACAAGAATGAGGTGATAAGAAAGGTAAAAAATGGACTAAATCTAATTGTGGCCACATATGACCAAGTTATGTAGAAGTTTTGCATCTCATTGCACATAAATGTGGTGCGTTCAAAGACCCTAGATTGAAGTAACAAACAGAGGCGTCACTTGTTTTTCAAAGCCAACTCCCAGGAGATGCACTAATACAAATATAATCATAATAATAATTGATGTAATATTATAATTCGATTTATCTCCTGATGATAATTGTAGTACTTAAAAAATATTTTAATACATTAATGTTGCCTTCACAGATGTGTAAGTTACCCATGCCTTGGGCACTAATACACCTTAGTGCCTATAACAATCCGGATGATTCTTTTCCTCTTTGTTCCGGAGGACACAATGTCCACAGTTTCCAAAAACCATTTGACATGTAGACTCGTCAGACCACAGAACACTTTTCAACTTTGCATCAGTCCAGTCTAGATGAGCTTGGGCCCAGTGAAGCCGGCGGCGATTCTGGGTGTTGTTGATAAATGGCTTTGGCTTTGCATAGTAGCGTTTTAATTTGCACTTACAGATGTAGCGACAAACTGTAGTTACTGACAGTGGTTTTCTGAAGTGTTCCTGAGCCTATGTGGTGATATCCTTTACACACTGATGTCGCTTTTTTATGCAGTACCGCCTGAGGGATTGAAAGTCACGGGCTAAGTTGCTTACGTGCAGTGATTTCTCCAGATGCTCTGAACCTTTTGATGATATTACGGACCATAGATGGTGAAATCCCTAAATTCCTTGCAATAGCTCGTTGAGAAATGTTCTTAAACTGTTGGACAATTTGCTCACGCATGTGTTCACAAAGTGGTGACCCTCGCCCCATCCTTGTTTGTGAATGATTGAGCATTTCATGGAAACTGCTTTTATACCCAATCATGGCACCCACCTGTTCCCAATTAGCCTGTTCACCTGTGGGATGTTCCAAATAAGTGTTTGATGAGCATTCCTCAACTTTCTCAGTCTTTTTTTCCACTTGTGCCAGCTTTTTTGGAACATGTTGCAGACATCAAATTCCAAATGAGCTAAGTTTTCCAGTTTGAATGTTAAGTATCTTGTCTTTGCAGTCTATTCGATTAAAAATTGGTTGAAAAGGATTTGTAAATCATTATATTCTGTTTTTATTTACCATTAACACGACGTGCCAACTTCACCGGTTTTGGGATTTGTACAAGTTTACCTTTTGCATCTCATTGCACATAAATGTGGTGCGTTCAAAGGCCCTAGATTGAAGTAACAAACAGAGGCGTCACTTGTTTTTAAAGCCAACTCCCAGGAGATGCACTAATACAAATATAATCATAATAATAATTGATGTAATATTATGATTCAGTTTAACCACTGATGCTAATCATTGTACTTAAATACTTTAATACATTAATGTTGCCTTCACAGATGTGTAAGTTACCCATGCCTTGGGCACTAATACACTTTTGTGCCTATAACAATACGGATGGTTCTTTTCCTCTTTGTTCCGGAAGACACAACGTCCACAGTTTCCAAAAACAATTTGAAATGTGGACTCGCCAGACCACAGAACACTTTTCCACTTTGTATCAGTCCATCTTAGATGAGCTCGGGCCCAGCGAAGCCGGCGGCGTTTCTGGGTGTTGTTGATAAATGGCTTTGGCTTTGCATAGTAGAGTTTTAACTTGCATTTACAGATGAAGTGACAAACTGTAGTTACTGACAGTGGTTTTCTGAACTGTTGTTGCCACTTGTGCCAGCTTTTTTGAAACATGTTGCAGGCATCAAATTCCAAATGAGCTAATATTTGCAAAAAAATTTAGTTTTCCAGTTCGAATGTTAAGTATCTTGTTTTTGCAGTCTATTCGATTAAAAATAGGTTGAAAAGGATTTGCAAATCATTGTATTCTGTTTTTACTTACAATTTACACAACGTGCCAACTTAACTGGTTTTAGGTTTTGTACTTTGAACTCTTTATGTGATTACATTGATGTGTTGAATGCATATTAGGCTAGGGGCCAACATGTCTCAACAAACATTTTATTTTACAGTTCTTAAAAAGCAAATTCATGCACTGTCAAGATTACAGCCAACATAAGAGATAAAACGGCTGTTAACGGTCCAAAACGTTACATCATTTACACTTCATACCAAAAGCCTGATCTGATATACACAAATAAGACATTGAATGGAATTTGTATTTTTACATCAAAGCAGATCAGAACTATAAACTGTACAATATTTACAATGTTTCAAAAACACACTTAATAAAGTAGTTTTTCATCCAGGTGAACATATTCAGCCAATTATGGGAAGTGTTCTTGTCACAAAGCCAAAGTCCAGCTTAAGCTCAAATGTGATCATCTTTAAATGTGTCTTATTGTTTCTTTAAGTATAAATACATTCCAATTAACCTACTGTTCGAAACACTTCAAATCAGATTCAACGGTACAGTATTGGTATTGACAGTACATGTTACTAAACGTCTACAATAGAAAGGAAATAAACTTTAAAATTAAGAGAAAGAAATCGCAATACTAAAATACATTCATCAGGTGGTATGCAGTTTGTTGACAACACTTCTGGTCGAATGAACAAGAAAAAGATCTGTAAATATTCTCATTTATCAGGTTTTTGTTGTATTGTCAGAGTATTGAACCGATTGCAACTGGATTGTTCAGCACTAGTCTGAGGGGAGGGTGCGGGATCCAAGTATTTATTTTTTAAGGTTGAATGGTTTCACCAGGGACAAAACCCATTCTTGACTTGAGCTGTCTAATCCAGTCTTTGAGCACGAACTGGGCTGAGAGACAGAAATGGCTTCCAAGACAGCGTAAACATTCCAGTTTGTTCCATTCAATGCCCTGAGAAGCTACCAAAATAGTCACTTTTTTCCCACATAATTGTGAAAAACTTCATCCTATTCTTCTTAGAATTTGTAATGCTCCCTTAAAAAATAGAGTGGTAGTCACCAGAGTGGTAGTTTCAAAGTAGATTGTTCACAGCATAGAACAGACCCCAGGTGTCCTAAAAAAATGTCAGTAAAACTCTCTCAGGGGAAAATACTCCAATGATCAAGAATTACAGAACATTTAAAATCCTATTCTGGCTAAACAGTGCTGTTCAAAGCAGCCTGGGCAGGAAGAGACTGTCCAACTGTCGCGGACAATTCTTTTTGATCCATATTTTAGACAGTAAACAGTCCAGATTTTAATTGGCAACGCTGACCTAGCAAAGGGGCAGCATTTACATGTTAGAGATGTTGAAGTGTGATGATAATCTCTTATTTACCAACAAAAATGATCTCTACGGATCGCTCTCAGCAATACACAAATGGTCTTAACACGCGGTGATAAATGTGTTGGAACATAAATAAATGTTTAAGTTAGGACTTTTCAAGTGTAAAACATACACGGAGAATGTCTGCAACTCGACAGAGCAGACAGCGGAAAATAAGGACGTTTTTGGAAGTCTTTCTTTCTGTAATTATATAATTGATCTTAATTTAATTTCGACAATGAATTATGCTTTTACTGCCATCTAGTGTCTACTTTCGAGACCGTGTGGTATAAAACGAGTAAAGCATCAATACGGTATTTCTTTGAAATCTTTTGTGAAAATCCTGTGCATTTGGGGGTTAAGCTAAACATTAATAGCAGATTCATAAAAATAACAAGTTGATTCAAAGTTATTGAAAAAAACATTGCAACTAAAAGCTGCTGCAAATTCAGGCATTTTAAGCAGTAACAATCCCCCTTGTGAAATCCCAGAGGGAATTATTTTACAAAATAAAAGTCAACATTTTTTTTTTCTTGGAGATACAATTACAATGTAGTTGTTTAACACGTTTTGGCTCTTGCTAATGTTACGTGGGCCACATTTTCTGTTTTATTTCTAAATTTGTAACAGGTCGGCACAGGTCAAATGACTTTAAATACCACCCACAAAGTCTTCTAAACCTTACATATTTTCCTCTGATTGTGAAGTGTCAACTAGATAAGACTAACTAGATTAGATTCTGTGTTTACACGTGCTCTATGATTGTGATTAGTCCACTTTTTGCCCCAAATTATCTCGGATAGGCTCCAGCTCACCCCGGATCCCAAATAACATATGCGGTAAAAATGACAGAAGAGTCCTTTTTGCACCTTGGTGTTCACAGGAAATCTGGATTGCAATCGTTTGGCAAGAGAGATACAGTATTGAATATGTGTAAGAAGACAATCATGTCATGACAATTATATCAAGACAAATAAAAAAACATTCACAAAGGTAATACTGGGTCACGGTTTTGTGCTCGGTTAAGCTTCTGTAAATGGCGGTAGGTATTAATGGTATTGTGGATTATTAAATATAAACAATACATACAAAAGGTTTGGTAAAAGCAGGGCTAGACTGGGGAACTAGGCAGAATTTAATTTATGTGAAACAATATTTATACAAACTTGAATTTGATTTGATGCATTTTTGTACTAAAATAAATTAATATGACATAAATTGCTCAATAATTTATGTTTTAGTGCCAAATTCAACATAATAAAAACGTAAATCTGCAAAACAACACAAACAGGGGATCCAACTCGAGAAATTTGCAAGTTTGTTCTCATCAGTGACAGAGCAGGAAGGGGCTAGGAATAAGTTAGCGGGAAAATATCATATGAAGCGGCCTGTCATTCAAAAGCTGACGAATCGCGGGGTGCAACGCACAGCGAGTGGTCTGCACGTACAGTATGGAGGACCCTGATTAAAAGAGTCGTAAACATGGTGGTGATATTTGAGAGATTGATAAATCACATATTGTTGAAATGGAATGTTTCTCCGACGCAAAATTTAGCATTTAATGTATGCCATCACATACCACCTAACACTATTTGGCACGCAATTGACCACATATGACAAATTTGGTACAAATCATTCATATGTCATTTCAAAATGACTTGTATGAAGTACTATTAAGTAATATTAAGGCCACATAGAAAAAAAGTTATATTGTTCAAGTGACATTAAAAATTGCCATTCAGATGTGATGTATCCTCCAGTATGGAATGGACACTAAAAGGTTTCACATATTTGCTTAAAAGTTCTAACGTTCTGTTTAATCTGATGTTGACGTGCCAAAAGCATTGCAACTAATAAACGGCATTTCTTACAAGTATTATTATTAGGGCTGGAACAACTAATCGATTAAAAAAATAGTTGGCGATTAATTTAGTCATCGATTCGTTGGATCTATGCTATGCGCATGCGCAGAGGCTACTTTTTTATTATTATTATTTTTTTAGAATTAATTATTTTTATAGAATTTTTTTTTTAAAACCTTTATTTATAAACTGCAACATTTACAAACAGCTGAGAAACAATAATCAAAATAAGTATGGTGCCAGTATGCTGTTTTTTTTCTCCAATAAAATACTGGAAAGGATAGAAATGTAGTTTGTCTCTTTTATCCAATTATTAATCGAAGTAATAATCGACAGATTAATCAATTATCAAATTAGTTGTTAGTTGCAGCCCTAATTATTATCACTGGAAAATGAGGCTAAATGTGTTGTACATAAAGTAAGAACAAGCGGAAGCAGACAAGGAGGCATGCTAATCGCTAAGCTAGCTTGGAACAACAGAAAAAATAAGTGCTTAGTGAAGTTTAAGAAATGTATACGGACTCATGTTACATTAGAGAGTAAACGGATGTTAACAGGAAATTACTAACAAGTAGATGAATAAGAGTTAGAGAGAGGATAATATAACAATGTATGTTGCTGTGTAGAGGCCAGGTGGACCCGTAAGTGGAAGGGGGATCCATCCATTTATTGATAGTGTCGATACCAAAGGTAGTATCAGTATATGAGCGATACTAGAGTGATTAGATTGCTATTTTTTTTTATTTTGGTCAATATTTACAATTTGAGGGAATCATTTCCTGGACCCAGGAGGACTTTGAGGGCAAAAACTAAAGGATTTAAAAGTGTAATAACTGTATATAGTAGTTTATTTTTGTCAAGTTATTGTGTACTATTGACTTTGTTTTGATCAAACAATTGTATGATAAAAAATAATGAGGAACTAGTTTACATATTGTCTGGATATTGTTACAATGTTAACAGCACTCACCATAACAAATCTACAGTTAATACATGTGATCAGTATATTTCACTCACGGATGATCAGTATTGGAATCGGCAGCATAAAATCCTGATTGGAACGTCCCTAAGCCAAAGTATCACTTTAAAAGATAGTGTAAATGTATTATCCCCAACGTGTCCTGGGTCTTCCTTGTGGTCTCCTACCAGTCAGACGTGCCCTAAACACCTCCCTAGGGAGGCGTTCGGGTGGTATCCTGACCAGATTCTCGAACCACCTCATCTGGCTCCTCTCCATGTGGAGGAGCAGCGGCTTTACTCTGAGCTCCTCCCGGATGGCAGAGCTTCTCACCCTATCTCTAAGGGAGAGCCCCGCCACCTGGCGGAGGAAACTGATTTCGGCCGCTTGTACCAGTGATCTTGTCCTTTCGGTCACAACCCAAAGCTCGTGACCATAGGTGAGGATGGAAACGTAGATCGACCGGTAAATTGAGAGCTTTGCCTTCCGGCTCAGCTCCTTCTTTACCACAACGAATCGATACAGCGTCCGTATTACCGAAGAGGCCCCACCGATCCGCCTGTCGATCTCACGATCCCCTCTTCCCTCACTCGTGAACGAGACTCCGAGGTACTTGAACTCCTCCACTTGGGGAAAGATCTCTTCCCCAACCCGGAAATGGCACTCCACCCTTTTCCGGGCGAGAACCATGGACTTGGGGGTGTTGATTTACATCCGAGTCGCTTCACACTCAGCTGCGAACCGATCCAGTGAGAGCTGAAGATCCTGGCCAGATGAAGCCATCAGAACCACATCATCTGCAAAAAGAAGAGACCTAACTGGATCCCCTCAACACCCTGACTGCGCCTAGAAATTATGTGCATAAAAGTTATGAACAGAATCGGTGACATAGGGCATCCCTGGCAGAGTCCAACCCTCACTGGGAACGGGTCCGACTTACTGCCGGCAATGCGGACCAAGCTCTGACACTGATCATACAGGGAGCGGACCGCCACAATCAGTCCGATACCCCATACTCTCTGAGCACTCCCCACAGGACTTCCCGAGTGACACGGTCGAATGACCTTACCGGGAAGGCTGAGAAGTGTGATCCCACGATAGTTGGAACACACCCTTCGGTTCCCCTTCTTAAAGAGAGGAACCACCACCCCGGTCTGCCAATCCAGACATACCGCCCCCGATGTCCACACAATGTTGCAGAGTCTTGTCAACAAAAACAGCCCCACAGCATCCACAGCCTTAAGGAACTCCTGGTGGATCTCATCCACCCCCGGGACCTTGCCACAGAGGAGCTTTTTTCAACTACCTCGGCACCATCAGCCCCTGAAATAGGAGAGCCCACCACAGATTCCCCCAGGAACTGCTTTCTCATAGAAAGACGTGTTGGTGGGATTGAGGAGGTCTCCGAAGTATTTCTTTCACCGGTCCACAACATCTGCAGTCGAGGTCAGCAGAACACCATCATCACCATACACCGTGTTGACAGTGCACTGCTTCCCCTTCCTGAGGCGGCGGATGGTGATCCAGAATCGCTTCGAAGCCGTCCGGAAGTGGTTTTCCATGGCTTCCCCGAACTCCTCCCATGTCTGAGTTTCTGCCTCTGCGACCGCTGAAGCCGCACACCGCTTGGCCTACGGGTACCTATCCGCCAAAAGGACCCGATAGGACTCTTTCTTCAGCTTGACAGGTTCTAGAATTACCGCCACAAAAGCCACCAACCACCTTGCGGCCACAGCTCCAATCGGCCGCCTTGACAATAGAGGTACGGAACATGGTCCACTCTGACTCAATGTCCAGCACCTCCCTTGTGACATGTTCAAAGTTCTTTTGGAGGTGGGAATTGAAACTCTCTCTGACAGGAGACTCTGCTAGACGTTCCCAGCAGACCCTCAAAATGCGTTTGGGCCTGCCAGGTTTGTCCGGCATCCTCCCCCACCATCACAGCCAACTCACCACCAGGTGGTGATCGATAGAAATCCCCGCCCCTTTCTTCACCCGAGTGTCCAAAACATGAGACCGCAAATCCGATGACACAACTACAAAGCCGATCATGGAACTGCGGCCTAGGGTGTCCTGGTGCCAAGTGCACATATGGACACCCTTATGTTTGAACATGTTGTTCGTTATGGACAATCTGTGACGAGCACAAAAGTCCAATAACAAAACACCACTCGGATTAAGATCCGGGCGTTCAAACTTCCCAATAACGCCTCTCCAGGTTTCACTGTCGTTGCCAATATGAGCGTTGAAGTCCCCCAGTAGAACAAGGGAATCACCCGAGGGAGCACTCTCCAGTACTCCCTCTAGTGAATCCAAAAAGGGTGGGTACTCTGCACTGCTGTTTGGTGCATAAGCACAAACAACAGTCAGGACTTGTTTCCCCACCCGAAGGCGGAGGGAAGCTACCCTCTCTCCACTGGGTTGAACTCCAACGTTCAGGCTTTGAGCCAGGGGGGCAACAAAAATTGCCACTCCAACCCGTCGCCTCTCACTGCGTGCAACGCCAGAGTGGAAGAGAGAGAACTGGCTCCAGAGCCCTTGCTGTGCGTCGAAGTGAGTCCGACTATATCTAGCCGGAACTTCTCCACCTCGCGCACTAGCTCAGGCTCCTTCCCCCCCAGCGATGTGACGTTCCACGTCCCAAGAGCTAGAAAAATAGACCGTTTTGTACACTGTTGAGGGGATTCAATGAACAGTAGTGTGCAACAGTAGTATAGTATCTCCAGCCGTGTCCATGTGTTGACATATTACGGTATTTTGAGAGGTAAAGTCGGACTAAGTAGGACATCACTGACGGCCTAGGTGAGAAACGCGCGGCCCGCCACTGCTATATATATATGTATATGTATATATTTTAAAGTAGCTTTAGTATAAGTACATTTACGAGATTATTCTAATGGTAGAGTTTATTTTCCTTCGTGTGGATAATACTTCTTCATACGGTATACTTGTTATATCAAAACTGAGATATGATTGACTCAGAATGTTCTCGAATCTATTTGGGCAAACATAACCTGACCCTGATCCAAATAACACATAAACACAATATAGAATTTCCACTGTTATGAATGAGTCATTCCTTAAGCAGATGTCAGGTAATATCTTGATGGAAACAAGTGTACCATTTTTGCACTTCCAGTTGTGGAGATGTACTGGTAGGTAAAACCTTAATCTCTGCATGGAATGACTACATGTTCAGTCGCTGTCCATCTTCTTGTGGTCTGACGTCGGACTTTCTCGGGCAGGCAGCACATCATAGTGACAAGAAATATGGCTGTTTTTTGGTAGGTCGTATGGATCCTGGCCTTGATGCATGCATTCACTTTTTTGTCCAGTGGAGCAAGTCGTGCTGACTGTTGGCTCTGGATCAAACAGAAATAATTCATTCAGAACAATGTAAGACTGTGTTACTTTGTAACATATACTGTACACGAAAAACCTTTTGAAGATAAGAATATTCATTGTCCATCAAAATCTAATTTCACATTGTTTTCAGCCTTTTTTTCATGCAAAACTGCAAACAATTCGACATTTCCTGTCACAGATTGATAACAACAAAGTCATGGTTTTATGCCCCTGAAACTTGATTATTGTGATTATTATTATCATTGTTGTGTAACCATGTCAAATGAATAGTAGTTAGCAATCGTCCCTTTGATAATAGACTTCATTAATTGTATCGTGGACAGCAAGGGTCCCCAAGTCAACTTGACTTGGGGGCCACATTGGGTTAAACAAATTTGGCCGGGATAGATATATATATATATATATATATATATATATATATATATATATATATATATATATATATATATATATATATATATATATATATATATATATTCCGAGCACGATGATGTCACGTTATCGATGGGAAAATGCCTTTTTAGACAGTAGGATTTGCCAGAGCGGCTAGGAAACACAGAGTAACAAGCGGTAGAAATGGATTAGAAAGGACAGATTTAAAAAAAAAAAAATATGTACCGTATTTTTTGGAGTATAAGTCGCACCTGCCGAAAATGCATAATAAAAAAGGAAAAAAACATATATAAGTCGCACTGGAGCCCGGCCAAACTATGAAAAAAACTGCGACTTATAGTCAAAAAAATACGGTATATATATATATATATATATATGTATATTTTTGAGACTTCCCGCGGGCCGGATTTTGGATGTTGGCGGGCCAGATCCGGCTCGTGGGCCGTAGTTTGGGGACCCCTCATGTACAGCATATGGTGTTAAATCCCCCGGCAAGCTTCCGTTACTAAAATTGTATAACATATTTCTCATACATAAATATTTTACTAGCTAACGGTTAGTATGCTAATTTTGACATGCTAGCATGCTAGCTTTTTGAACTTCACAGATATGCACCGAACAGTCTTATATTTTCTTACTTGACTATCTTCACTAACATGACATTAACATTAACATTAGCATGCTAATTTTAGAGCAAATGTTACAGGTATACACATCAGAATCAAATATTTTGTTACGTCACACATGCTAACAGTTAGCATGCAAGCTTTTTACAACTTATTTTACAGCTCTACATCTCAGAGTCAACTATTTCATAGTCCACACATGCTAACTGTAAGCATTCTTGACTATCTTGCTAGCATGGGAACATTAGCATACTAACTTTTGTGCTAATTTTACAGGAATGCACCCCAAAATCGAATATTTTGTTAACGCCAGCTAAAATTTAGCATGTTAGCTTTTTAGCTAATTGCTAATTGCGCGGGGATACACCTCAGAGTCACATATTTTGTTACTGCACACATGCTAACAATTAGTGTGCTGGATTTTTCTAAAATTTTGCTGGTATACACTTTAGTCACAAACTACTAGCATGCTGACAGTTAGCATGCTAGCTTTTAAAAACTTATCTTACAGCTCTACACCTCAGAGTCAACTATTGCATAGTCCACACATGCTAACTGTAAACAATTGTGACTCTCTTGCTAGCATGGGAACATTAGCATACTAGCTTTTGAGCTAATTTTACAGGAATACACCCCAAAATCAAATGTTTTGTGAGTTCACGCCTGGTTAAAGTTAGCATGTTAGGTTTTTAGCTAATTGCGCAGGGATACACCTCAGAGACAATTATTTTGTTACTGCACACATGCTAACAATTAGTGTGCTAGATCTTTAGCATATTTTGCTGGTAATACACATCAGAGTCACAAACTATTAGCATGCTAACGTGAACGTGACAGCTTTTTTTGCCTTTCTTGCAGGTATATACCTCAAAGCCATACAGTATATGTTTTATATAGTTTCAGTTTGGCTTTCCAGCATTCACATGCAATTTCCACAGTACCGTGTTTTTTCGGAGTATAAGTCGCACCTGCCGAAAATGCACAATAAAGAAGGAAAAAAACATATAAGTCGCACTGGAGCCCGGCCAAACTATGAAAAAAACTGCGACTTATAGTCCGAAAAATACGGTAAATAGATTTTTTGATACATTATATACCGGGCCTGGGCAATTATTTAGACTCGGGGGCCACATTTAGAGAAAGAAATGTGTCTGGGGGTCGGTATATCTATTTTTAGGGACACTAATACAAAACCTCACAATAATGTCTGATTGAATGCTAAAAACTTTGACAGACCCCCGTAAAAAACGGAATGGAATTTAATATGTTTTTACTGAATGAGACAACCAGAATGTACATGAAAATAAAGAATGTGGGATTTACAATATTAACTATGAAGGACAAAACACTGAATAATGACAACATATGAACGTTACACACCCTCCCGATTGACATATTTTACAATCAAGCGAAATGCAACAAAAATACAACGAAATATGACCGCAAAGGATAAAAAAACCCCCCACCTACGATCTGATATATCACTAAGATTTAGAACTTTGTTGTAAAAATCTCCTTCCGCGTCTGTCCCTGACACCCGCATTACAGCCTCTGGAAACACTGTGGAAACGCTCCCTGCCCACACTGCTTGGTGCCTAGTCTGAGCTCCTGTGACTTACATTATCATAGTAACTAATTAGAGTAACATAGTAACTAAGTAGATTAACACAGTAACTAGTATATTAAAGTTAAAGTTAAAGTAGCATTGATAGACACACACACTAGGTGTGGTGAAATTACCCTCTGCATTTGACCCATACCCTTGTTCCACCCCCTGGGAGGTGAGGGGAGCAGTGAGTAGCAGCGGTGGCCACGCTCGGGAATCATTTTGGTGATTGTTGATTGGTGATATTATGCAAAAGCGCAGATTCCAAGCATTGAAAGACTTAGTATAGTTCAAGACTTACGGTCCTTAGAAAACATCACTGCACATCATAATGGCAGCTACACTTTCCATCTTAAAGGGGAACATTATCACCAGACCTATGTAAGCGTCAATATATACCTTGATGTTGCAGAAAAAAGACCATATATTTTTTTAATGGATTTCCGAACTCTAAATGGGTGAATTTTGGCGAATTAAACGCCTTTCTAATATTCGCTCTCGGAGCGATGACGTCACAACGTGACGTAACATCGGGAAGCAATCCGCCATTTTCTCAAACACCGAGTCAAATCAGCTCTGTTATTTTCCGTTTTTTCGACTGTTTTCCGTACCTTGGAGACATCATGCCTCGTCGGTGTGTTGTCGGAGGGTGTAACAACACGAACAGGGACGGATTCAAGTTGCACCAGTGGCCCAAAGATGCGAAAGTGGCAAGAAATTGGACGTTTATTCCGCACACTTTACCGACGAAAGCTATGCTACGACAGAGATGGCAAGAATGTGTGGATATCCTGCGACACTCAAAGCAGATGCATTTCCAACGATAAAGTCAAAGAAATCTGCCGCCAGACCCCCATTGAATCTGCCGGAGTGTGTGAGCAATTCAGGGACAAAGGACCTCGGTAGCACGGCAAGCAATGGCGGCAGTTTGTTCCCGCAGACGAGCGAGCTAAACCCCCTGGACGTCTTGGCTCACACCGTCCGTTATGCCACCGAAGATGATCAAGAGAAGAATATCGACCCTAGCTTCCCTGGCCTGCTGACATCAACTCCAAAACTGGACAGATCAGCTTTCAGGATGAGGGTATGTCTACAGAATATATTAATTGATGAAAATTGGGCTGTCTGCACTCTCAAAGTGCATGTTGTTGCCAAATGTATTTCATATGCTGTAAACCTAGTTCATAGTTGTTAGTTTCCTTTAATACCAAACAAACACATACCAATCATTGGTTAGAAGGCGATCGCCAAATTCGTCCTCGCTTTCTCCCGTGTCGCTGGCTGTCGTGTCGTTTTCGTCGGTTTTGCTTGCATACGGTTCAAACCGATATGGCTCAATAGCTTCAGTTTCTTCTTCAATTTCGTTTTCGCTACCTGCCTCCACACTACAACCATCCGTTTCAATACATTCGTAATCTGTTGAATCGCTTAAGCCGCTGCAATCCGAGTCTGAATCCGAGCTAATGTCGCTATAGCTTGCTGTTCTATGCGCCATGTTTGTTTGTGTTGGCTTCACTATGTGACGTCACAGGAAAAGGGACGGGTGTTTATAACGATGGTTAAAATCAGGCACTTTGAAGCTTTTCTTAGGGATATTGCGTGATGGGTAAAATTTTGAAAAAAACTTCGAAAAATATGATAAGCCACTGGGAACTGATTTTTAATGGTTTTAACCATTCTAAAATTGTGATAATGTTCCCCTTTAAATATTGAAAACAATTATTTGGAAATGTCCGGCGGGCCTGACTGAAAAGCTTAATGGGCCGCATGTGGCCCCCGGGCCTTAATTTGCCCAGGTCTGTTATATACATATGTTGTAATTGTATTTTTCAAAAACTAGTCAATTCTGTATCCAAAGACTGCTTAGCCAGATTGGTAAAGGTTGTGCATCATTCCATGTGGTCAAATACCATTTTTTGTGTTGATATTCTCTCTCGACTCAAAAGCGCTCAGGCTTAAATCCTGTCCTTTATAACAATAATCGCATTACCTTATTGTTTATGTTTACTTTTCTATTTACTTACACACTGATGAACAGCTCCTTACCAATTTCATATACATTCTTATTACTGGTTACACTGCTGTTGCTGATTTCGGCATAGGGTGAGTCCCGTCTCGCAGGCGACTTCATTTCCACGTAGCCGCAGTCTGTGTTTTTGCTGGTCAGAAGGGGAGGGTCCTTGATTGTGGCGTAAGGGTTTTCTGTACTGTTCAGGGAGCAGGAGCTGCCATGATACTGTGTGCCTTTCACCAGGTCTGTATAACAACACAGGGACCAACAGAATGGAGAACGATTAGCGTTCGATTGGTCAAAATGGCCTGCAGCGAACTTACCTCGTAAAGACTTCCCTGTACACCTCCTGTCATTTCCGCAGGCTCCTGGTTTAGAAGGAAAAGGAAATGGATTAAAAAAATCTGTATTTCTATATATACAGTCATGGTCAAAAGTTTACATACACTTGTAAAGAACATAATGTCATGGCTGTCTTGAGTTTCCAATAATTTCTACAACTCTTATTTTTTTGTGATAGAGTGATTGGAGCACATACTTGTTGGTCATAAAAAACATTCATGAAGTTTGGTTCTTTTATGAATTTATTATGGGTCTACTGAAAATGTGACCAAATCTGCTCGGTCAAAAGTATTCATCTGCCTCCAGAAGGTCTTATCTTTGTCCATGTGATGTCAGATGAAACAAAAATTGAGCTGTTTGGCCACAATACCCAGCAATAGGTTAGGAGGAGAAAAGGTGAGGCCTTTAATTCCAGGAACACCATTCCTACCATCAAGCATGGTGGTGGTAGCATTATGCTCTGGGCCTGTTTTGCTGCCAATGGAACTGGTGCTTTACAGAGAGTAAATGGGACAATGAGAAAGGAGGATTACCTCCAAATTCTTCAGGACAACCTAAAATCATCAGCCCGGAGGTTGGGTCTTGGGTGCAGTTGGGTGTTCCAACAGGACAATGACCCCAAACACACGTCAAAAGTGGTAAAGGAATGGCTAAATCAGGCTAAAATTAAGGTTTTAGTATGGCCTTCCCAAAGTCCTGACTTAAACGTGTGGACAATGCTGAAGAAACAAGTCCATGTCAGAAAACCAACAAATTTAGCTGAACTGCACCAATTTTGTCAAGAGGAGTGGTAAATATTCAACCAGAAGCTTGCCAGAAGCTTGTGGATGGCTACCAAAAGCGCCTTATTGCAGTGAAACTTGCCAAGGGACATTTAACCAAATATTAACATTGCTGTATGTATACTTTTGACCCAGCAGATTTGGTCAGTAGACCCATAATAAATTCATAAAAGAACCAAACTTCATGAATGTTTGTTGTGACCAACAAGTATGTGCTACAATCACTCTATCACAAAAAAAATAACAGTTGTAGAAATTATGGGAAACTGAAGACAGCCATGATATTATGTCCTTTACAAGTGTATGTAAACTTTTGACCACAACTGTAGTCTATATATTTCATGTTCTTCAGAACAGCGATTCGCAAACTGTGGTAAAGTACTGCTCCATCTAGTGGTATACCAAAGAATCACTTAATTAAAGTACAGTGTTTAATTTTCCTTTACTGAAACCCAGCGTTACTGTTCAAACTGTGTGTTATGTTACAGTGGCCAAAAATATAAAATCTACTTGTTAAAACTAATGCCTTGTTTTTAATGAATACTTAGGCCTACTGCTACTGTGTTTTAATGTTCGTCGTTATTAGTACTCTGACAGACACGTTTTTTCTGAGGTAGTAATAGGTGAAAAAAGTTTGAAAACCACTGCTTTAAATGATAATTTAGAAATGACTGAGTTTCTTTTTGGGGTTATTTTACTGCAAAATAGTGTTTGAACAACTATGCATCATTACTCCACAAAAGCTTTATCTCATTATTTTGGTATTTAGAGTAGATATTATTTGTAGCTTTAGGTGGCAAGACATTATAACATATTACACTGCTTTAAAATAATGTCTAAAAAAATAAAACTTTCATTGAGGGGTATCTCGATACAACGTCTTCACTTCCGATACAATACTGATATTTGAGCCTTGAGTGTTGGCCGATATTGATACAAGCAGGATCCATACATAATTTTATTATTTTTTAGTGTTAGAAAATGCTTGATCATGTGAAATTAGTCAAACAGAGAACAATTGTGGTATGAAAAACACTAACCTATCCATTAACAACTGTCTCGAATGGACTTAAGCTGTCTTTCAGTTTAAGTGGAGTGGTAATTGTTTTTTTTTGGTGACACCGGATGGCAAAAACAATTCTTCATTAAGTTAGAGGTGCTGTTAGCAACTTCCTCAAAATACAACAAGAACACCACCGGCTAGTTTATGTTAGCATTAGTGGTTTAACAGATAATAAACATTTTTACCGGCCTGAATAAAATGATAGGTGTTTATATCGGTGAATCATCCGATCTTGTCAACACGTACGTGCAGAGAGTGCATGCACGCATACAAAAACAGTTCAAAAACAGCAACAAACAATTTGCAGTCATGTTGTTGTTGTTGTTGTTGCATGTGTTACATACGTACGTACGTAGTTACGTACAAGCCATAAGAGGGCGGGATAAACTGTGTAAAATACATTGGAAAGTTGGCGCCCTCTAGGCATCTTTGTTAATGTTGCAAACAGCACCTTTAAGTTCATGACGCAGTAAGTTGAATGATGCGGACACGTTTGTTACTGGATACTTTCTAATACCTTCTAATACTACCTTAAAGACTTTAACTATAATTATTTGATACTTGTTTATAGTGACACGTGAACTATTATCCAATTAAGGAAATGTATCAGTCACTCCAGGATTTTGTGGGCTTTATTTGTGATTGTTGAGGCCTAAAATGCCTAAATTCGAGGCATTTTTTTCAACAATGACTCAACAAGGAATTTTATGATTTTTTATCAACAGTGTTTCAAGTGCTCCTTGTCGCCTCAACCTGAAAAAGCTTCACTCGTTTTATACCATACAGCAGGGGTAGGGAACCTATGGCTCTAGAGCCAGATGTGGCTCTTTTGATGACTTCATCTGGCTCTCAGATAAATCTTAGCTGACATTGCTTAACACGATAAGTAATGAATAATTCCACTGGTAATCAGTGTTAAAAATAACGTTCAAAATATAAAACATTGTCATGCACTTTAATGGTAAGAAGTATTTTATTTATTTTTGGCTAGCTTGAGAATAACAATGTTATTAAAAAGAATAAGAGATTTATTATACTGTAAAAATGTTGGTCGTACTTAAAAATGCACGCATTTAGTTGTATTCAGTGTTAAAAAATATTACATGGCTCTCACGGAAATGCATTTTAAAATATATGGCTTTCATGGCTCTCTCAGCCAAAAAGGTTCCTGGCCCCTGCCATACAGACTAAAAAGGCAGTAAATGGCAGTAAAAGCACATACTCAGAGCTCATAGTCAAATTATTGTACTGTTTTAATTCATTATAATTCATAACATTTCCATCCATCCATCCATCTTCTTCCGCTTCCTCCCATTTAAATCATTTGGGCTTTGCTCTCAAAGCCTTCCTTTAACCAGAGACTTACTCCCTGAGTTTTTAAACAACAACAAAAAACACCCAAATAGGATTTTGTAATACTTAGAACAGTATCTAATACTGTAAGAAAAATATCAATCCATCCATCCATCCATCCATTTTCTACCGCTTGTCCCTTTTGGGGTCGCGGGGGGTGCTGGAGCCTATCTCAGCTGCATTCGGGCGGAAGGCGGGGTACACCCTGGACGAGTCGCCACCTCATCGCAGAAAATATCAATCCAATAACTTTAATATAGTTTATATACTGATACTATGCTAAGTATCGATTGTATCGACATCTGGATCTATCACCCCTACATTGTTAGCTTCTTGTTTCATCCTGCTCGGTGTATATATGTAGCATGCTTAGCCATTCCTTTTCCTCTTGTCCTCCAGTGATAATGCTATGTGGAAAAAACTGAGTTTATTCTCTGCCATGGTAGTGAGGATTAGTATCTTAGAAGTGGATACACGACACGTTCATTGCAGCTTGCTCTCAAATTAGAGCCAGTGTTCTGGCGAGACACTCAATCTCCTGGAATTCATGCAAAACCTGCACGTGTGTAACAAGGAATGTGGAAATGTAATTGTGTCTTCTTGAGTGTGCATCCCTTTTGAAGGAATCTTTCACGTGAGTACCGTATTTTTCGGACTGTAAGGCGCACTTTAAAATCCTTTCATTTTATAAAAATTCGACAGTGCGCCTTATAACCCAATGCGCCTAATGTACAGAATAATTTTGGTTGTGCTTACCGACATTGAAGCTTTTTTATTTGGTACATGGTGAAGTGATAAGTGTGACCAGTAGATGGCAGTCACACATATGACATACGTTTAGGCTGCAATATGACTCAAGTAAACAACACCAAAATCGTATATGTTCCATTGAAAATATAGAACATTACACACAGCGCTCAAAAATCTATCAAAATGTTTTAGTTCGACTTTGGTAAGCTATCAAGCCGCACCGCTTGATGGATTGTACTGTGCTTCAACGTATGATTATTATTATGGTGTGTGTATAAGGTAAGGCGTTTTGTTTCGCAATATTATGCAAAAACAATTTTTCTTACCTTCTGGTACCTAATGATCTTTATTTGGGATCTGCATAGGTCCTGAAAAGTTGCGCGCGTCCGGTTTTTGTAGTCTGTGTCGACACCGTCGTCGATATGTTTCTTCTTTTTCTCTATCTTCTTGTTATGGGACATTCATCCTCCACTGTTGCCATTTCTAATGTAAAGTAGTGTAAAGTTCTTACTTATATCTGTCAGTAAACTCGCCATGAAAGCGCTAAAACATACCGGTGTAGTGAGTTTATATTATTCACCCAAGGAACTTTAGTTATTAGAGAGTCCAGGTCGGACGGTTTTTCACGGGATACATTACCGGCCTTGTTGTTGTTTCCGGATGAGGAGATGCTGCTCCGTTATTGATTTAAGTAAAGTCTGAATGTCATTAAAACAGTTAGCTCCATCTTTTGACACTTCTTCCACTCCCGTCCTTGCACGCTACACCGCTACAACAAAGTTGACGGGGAGAAGACGCTGCGGAAGGTGAGCCACGTAAATAAGACCGCCCACAAAACAGCGACTGTCAGAAAGCGACTTGAAGATGATCTGTAAAACATAATCTATGCAACATCTTGACCAAAGAACCACCATTACATGTTATGTAGACCACAAGGAAGTGTTTTCAAGTTAGAAAAAAATATATATAACTATTGTTCACAATCATTATGAGAGGCAAGAACACAAATGTCTTTTTTTAGGATTTTTAAAGATGATAAAAAAAACGCTTGAAAGATGCATCTAATTGGGAGTCACCGTTGTAGCCTTCAAAGCCCTCTAAAACAACTTCAAAAGCCTCCAGAAGAGTTTTATGTACACACTGCAAATCTATATATAATGTAAATGTAGTAACAGCCATGTTAATGACAATATGTAATATGTTTAATATTTACCGTATTTTGATCATTTTAATAATTTCCGGGATTTATTCCTTCCGCACATTGATTTCTGTTTCCATCGCAACGCGCATCTGACTTCTGGCAACAACTTGTATTCCTACTTCCGGACAGGGGTTAGTGCATGTGCCTCACATTACGAAGGTTGTGAGTTCAATCCCGGGCTCGGGATCTTTCTGTGTGGAGTTTGCATGTTCTTCCCGTGACTGCGTGGGTTCCCTCCGGGTACTCCGGCTTCCTCCCACCTCTAAGACATTCACCTGGGGATAGGTTGATTGGCAACACTAAATTGGCCCTAGTGTGTGAATGTGAGTGTGAATGTTGTCTGTCTATCTGTGTTGGCCCTGCGATGAGGTGGCGACTTGTCCAGGGTGTACCCCGCCTTCCGCCCGAATGCAGCTGATATAGGTTCCAGCACCCCCAGCCACCCCAAAAGGGACAAGCGGTGGAAAAATGGATGGATGGATGGATAACCTTTTTAATGCGCCCTATAATCCAGTGCGCCTTTTGTATGAAAATAGACCTGACTAGACTTGCTCATCGGCAGTGCGCCCTATAGTCCGGAAAATACGGTATATGCTTTAGCAGCTAAACACTGGGACACAGCTGGGGCAAAGATCGCTGATTAGTTAAAGAAGGCAAATATTGTCCCCGGTCCAATCCCATGATCGCTATTGGGACGTCTCAAGTTAAAACTCTGCTTTAAGTTTATAAAAAGATCAACAAATTGATTTGTATCTTAAATAATCATTGCGAAAATAATCACAGCGTACTTTGATTTGGAGATAAAGCTCTAATTAAAGCCGACTCATATAGGAAATGATCTCACCCAGTTCGTTGACGCTGTCCCCATGTTTCCATCCAGCAGGCAGGGTGCCGGTGGCATCAGGAAGAGGATATCGCTTTCTTTCCTTCACATCCTTTAAGTTGGCAAACATGTTGTTCTTAGCCTAAAAAAAAAAAGCACAAAAATGAAGGCTGCTATCATGAAAACAGTCATAAAAGTTGAGAATAAAAAAGAACTTACTTTTTCATATGGAGAGTTATTAACATGTTGTAGGCTGATGCACTGTGTCAGAGTGTGGTAGCTGGGGTTGGTGAAGTAATTACTGGGGTGAATGTCATGTGGTGCCTGAGCATCTGAAAAGTGAACATGTAGAAAGAATGAATACGACTATAGACCGCCATAGCTGATCAGATTTGCCGATGCACGAGTTCCAAAATACATCGACCAGCAAGTGCATATTTCTCAAACGCATCACGCATATGTTGAAACACAATGCGTTTGAGATAATGGGCCTGATCTGGGAAAAGTTTGCGTGTACTGAAACATGTATAAACTTGATAGCACAAACACTAACACAACTCTATCTACGAAGCTCAATCAATGAAAATCTCTTAAAAGAGCAAAAAACGATCTAGTTACTTAACATGTATGTCTTTATGTATATTCAGAATATGGCAGGGTGATACTAGGGATGTCCAATAATGGCTTTTTGCCGATATCCGATATTCCGATATTGTCCAACTCTTTAAATACCGACACCAATATCAACCGATATATACAGCCGTGGAATTAACACATTATTATGCCTAATTTGGACAACCAGGTATGGTGAAGATAAGGTACTTTTAAAAAAAAATAATAAAATAAAATAAGATAAATAAATTAAAAACATTTTCTTGAATAAAAAAGAAAGTAAAACAATATAAAAACAGTTACATTGAAACTAGTAATTAAGGAAAATGAGTAAAATTAACTGTTAAAGGTTAGTATTATTAGTGGACTAGCAGCACGCACAATCATGTGTGCTTACGGACTGTATCCCTTGCAGACTGTATTGATATATAATGTAGGAACCAGAATATTAATAACAGAAAGAAACAACCCTTTTGTGTGAATGAGTATGAATGAGTGTAAATGGGGGAGGGAGGTTTTTTGGGTTGGTGCACTAATTGTAAGTGTATCTTGTGTTTTTTATGTTGATTTAATAAAAAAAACAAAAAAACAACAACGATACTGATAATAAAAAAACTGATACCGATAATTTCCGATATTACATTTTAACGCATTTATCGGCCGATAATATCGGACATCTCTAGGTGATACTATAGAGACTAAAATTTCTATAGCAATGTATATTGCAGCCACCTGCGATAACGTCATATATCACAATATATTATTTGGTATTTGGACTGCACTCAAAATTTAAACGCTTTGTACAAGAAGGATCAAAGTCGCCTACACCTCTTGAGGAGACTGAGGACCTTCGGGGTGTACGTGTCATGGCTGTGCACCATTTACGACACTGTGGTGGTTTCTGCGGTGTTCTATGTCGTCGTTTGCTGGGGTAGGGGCAGCACAGTCAGAGAAAGGAACAGACTTAATAAACTAATTAAGAGAGCTGACTCTGTCCTAGGCTGCCCACTAGACAGTATTGTGGAGGTGGCTGACAGACGACTGCTGACCAAGTTGACATCCAAAAAGTCCAGTCCCTCTCACCCCATGCACAACACTGTGGAGGCCCTGAGTAGCTCCTTCAGCATCAGACTGTTACATTCGCAGTGTAAGAAGGAGCGCTACCGCAGGTCCCTTTCTACCGACAACCTTAGGACTTCACAACGCACTTTTGTGATTACTGTGATTTTTTTTTGTCATATTTTATCTTCTATCTATACATATTAGTAAGCAATATGTAGTATTTATCACAATTTTTTTGACTGTATGTTACTGTATGTAAAAACCTGCACTGCAACAATGTAATTTCCCCATTACGGGATGAATAAGTCTATAAATAAAACAATTAAAAATAAATTATGAAATCAATAAATCACTTAGTTAGTTAATTATATATTTAAATAATCGTTATATAATAATTGTTTTCCAAACTCCTTATTTTTCGTAAGAATTGGTTTCCGCCAAAGATTTTCAGAAACAGGTTTGCCCTGATTTTCGGATATAGTAAAAAAGGTTATCATGGGGTCAAACGTCACACATAACAAATTAGTCTGTTTGACTGCAAATTAAGCCATCCTTGGGCCAAAGAAAGTTGCTAAACTTTTGACAAACGATGTAACAAACACTTTGAATTAGAGATGTCCGATAATGGCTTTTTTGCCGATATCCGATATTGTCCAACTCTTAATTACCGATTCCGATATCAACCGATACCGATATATACAGTTGTGGAATTATCACATTATTATGCCTAATTTTTTTGTGATGCCCCGCTGGATGCATTAAACAATGTAACTTTACCATGAATTGATTAACGTGGACCCCGACTTAAACAAGTTGAAAAACTTATTCGGGTGTTGCCATTTATTGATCAATTGTACGGAACATATACTGTACTGTGCAATCTACTAATACAAGTTTCAATCAATCAATCAAAACCAAGGTTTTCCAAAATAAGAGAACAACTTCAACTCCAGTTATGGAAAAAAGTGCCAACATGGCACTGCCATATTTATTATTGAAGTCACAAAGTGCATTATTTTTTTTAACATGCCTCAAAACAGCAGCTTGGAATTTGGGACATGAGGAGGTTGAGGTGGGCGGGGTTGAGGTGTGTGTGTGTGTGTGTGTGTGGGGGGGGGTGTATATTGTAGCGTCCCGGAAGGGTTAGTGCTGCAAGGGGTTCTGGCTATTTGTTCTGTTGTGTTTATTTTTTGTTACTGTGTGTATGTTCTCCCGAAATGTGTTTGTCATTCTTGTTTGGTGTGGGTTCACAGTGTGGCGCATATTTGTAACAGTGTTAAAGTTGTTTATACGGCCACCCTCAGTGTGACCTGTATGGCTGTTGACCAAGTTTGCTTGCATTCACTTTTGTGTGTGAAAAGCCGTAGATATTATGTGATTGGGCCGTCACGCAAAGGCAGTGCCTTTAAGGTTTATTGGCGCTCTGTACTTCTCCCGATATCGATAATTTCCGATATTACATTTTAAAGCATTTATCGGACATCTCTACTTAGAATTGAAGAAAGAACTTGTATAGGAAAGCGCAAAGGTCGTGTCAGTGTGGCGCTTTTCCTCTTCTCTGCTCAAAAGTCTTCAAAAAAGCTAAAAGTGATGTTAAAAGGTTAATGTATTAATTTCATTTGCCATATATTTGTATTTGGTATTGTTTTCTGCATGAACAACAATAAATATTCTCTGTAAAATGTTTCTTATATTCAGATTTTCGGGTTTCTGTCACTGATTGATGGGATTTTTGCTAAAAAAAACCTATAAGATTCGGACATGCTCTGCTCTTTTGGAAGGGACCACTAAGGAAAAGCGAGGTACACACCACTGTACAAGAAAGCATTATGACCTGTGATGGTGTAGTCAGCTGTCACTCTCATAGCAGGCGTGTAAGTTACTGCTGGCATGGCCGCTTCTTTTCCTTTCTGCTTCTTCCTATAGATGATGAAGAGGAGGAGGACGAAGAGCACCAGTAGTACCAGCACGATGATTGCCGCGATGGCGCCGATCTGGTAGGTGTCCACCTGCATGGCGGCACTCGTCAAAGTGTTGAGGCTGCCAATGACGACGGCGGCTGCAGATGGAAGGTCGAGGACACACAAAGTTATACATTAAATACAGTTAATAACTAGCTTGACTTACCTTGGTCACAACGGACCCCCTTCCAGCCTGGTTGGCAGTAGCATGTGCCAGTGATGTGATCACAGGTGGCGTTATTGAGACAGTTACACACCTGACGGCAGCCATAGCCATATGAACCAGAAGGACACTCTGTGGTAACAAAACAAGTCACGCTCAAAGGTAAATAAATAGCATTGATCGCATCAAGCATTGATATCAAATTGGAGTGCACACACAATGTCATCGTCATCTCTCGTTGCCCATCATCCATAATGCTTATGTGAGACAAGAACACACACTCTTGTATTCTGTGGATTCTAAATCGTGAAAAACTGCGAGCAGAGACAGCTAATAATATATATAATGGGGATTGATCTACAAACCCCAAAACCAATGAACTTGGCACCTTGCGTACATCGTAAATAAAAACAAAATACAATGATTTGCAAATCTTTTTCAACCTATATTCAATTGAATAGACTGCAAAGACAAGATACTTAACGTTCGAACTGGAAAACTCTGTTAATTTTTGCAAATATTAGCACATTTGGAATTTGATGCCTGCAACATGTTTCAAAAAAGCTGGCACAAGTGGCAAAAAAGACCGGGAAAGTTGAGGAATGCTCATCAAACACTTATTTGGAACATTCCACAGGCTAACTGGTGGGTGCCATGATTGGGTATAAAAACAGTTTCCATCAAATGCTCAGTCATTCACAAACAAGGATGGGGTGAGGGTCACCACTTTGTGAACAAATGCGAGAGCAAATTGTTGAACAGTTTAAAAACAACATTTCTCAATGAACTATTGCAGGGAATTTAGGGATTTCACCATCTACGGTCTGTAATATCAAAAGGTTCAGAGAATCTGGAGAAATCACTGCACGTAAGCGATGATATTACGGACCTTCGATCTTTCAGGCGGTACTGCATCAAAAAGTGACATCATTGTGTAAAGGATATCACCAGATGGGGCTCAGGAACACTTCAGAAAACCACTGTCAGTAACTACAGTTAGTCGCTACATCTGTAAGTGCAAGTTAAAACTCTACTATGCAAAGCGAAAGCCATTTATCAACAACACCCAGAAACGCCGCTGGCTTCGCTGAGCCCGAGCTCATCTAAGATGGACTGATGCAAAGTGGGAAAGTGCTCTGTGGTCTGACGAGTCCACATTTCATATTGTTTTTCGAAACTGTGGACGTCGTGTCCTCCGGAGCAAAGAGGAAAAGAACCATCCTGACTGGCACAAAGTTCAAAAGCCAGCATCTGTGATGGTATGGGGGTGTATTAGTGCCCAAGACATGGGTAACTTACACATCTGTGAAGGCACCATTATTGCTGAAAGGTATTAATATTTTTTCAGCAAGACAATGCCAAGCCACATGTTACAACATCGTGGCTTCATAGTAAAATAGTGCGGGTACTAGACTGGCCTGCCTGTAGTCCAGACCTGTCTCCCATTGAAAATGTGTGGTGCAATATGAAGCCTAAAACACCACAACGGAGATACCGGACTGTTGAACAACTTAAGCTGTACATCAAGCAAGAATGGGAAAGAATTCCATCTGAAAAGCTTAAAAAATTTGTCTCCTCAGTTCTCAAACGTTTACTGAGTGTTGTTAAAAGGAAAGGCCATGTAACACAGTGGTAAAAATGCCCCTGTGACAACTTTTTTGCAATGTGTTGCTGCCATTAAATTCTAAGTTAATGATTATTTGCAAAAAAAAAATTAAGTTTCTCAGTTCAAACATTAAATATCTTGTCGTTGCAGTCTATACAATTGAATATAAGTTGAAAAGGATTTGCAAATCATTGTGTTCTGTTTTTATTTACTATTTACACAACGTGCCAACTTTGCTGGCTTTGGGTTTTGTATTTTGCCTATAACTCAATAAAAAAAAACATCCAGAAATCGGCAGCAATGCTCCACTTACATGCTGTAGCCTGCATATTAACCAAGTTGTCGCAACATTGTTATTGTAGAAGCTAACACAGACAAACGACTTTTCTGGCGTAGTGACACAGCGCCTTGCTCACAGCACCTTATTCCCACTACTCCTCCGGCCACTGGCGACATTGTAAGTAAATAAGTTTTGTCGATGACTCTTTTTGCAATAGTGCTATATGATACCACTCCAAGGAATAGTGGCAAACACAGAAAATGCTCTCAATGGTATTGTTGACGGAAGTAGTGTTTGTTGCTATGCATACTGTGAAATCAATGTGGCCACCTTAGAAGTTAAAGTAGTGCTTAAAATGACAAAAATACTGTAAATATTACATTTTATCACACCTGTGTCTGTTACTACATTATATATGTACTTAGAGCATGTATATAAACATTGTTGGCGGTTTTTGGATGCTTTTTAGAGGGCTTTATCAGGCGGAATATATGAATCCCTATTACCTGCATGGTTAGCTGCCTCGTGCTGGCAGTTTTTTACTATTTAGAATGCACAGAAAAGGAAAAGAGCTGTATATGATCCATCCATCTATCCATTTTCTACCGTTTGTCCCTTTTTGGGGTCGCGAGGGTGCTGGAGCCTATCTCAGCTGCATTCGGGCGGAAGGCGGGGTACACCCTGGACAAGTTGCCACCTCATCGCAGGGCCAACACAGATAGACAGACAACATTCACACACTTGGGCCAATTTAGTGTTGCCAATCAACCTATCCCCAGGTGCATGTCTTTGGCGGTGGGAGGATGCTGGAGTATCCGGAGGGAACCCACACAGTCACGGGGAGAACATGCAAGAACATGAAAGATCCCGAGCCCGGGATCGAACCCAGGACTACTCAGGACCTTCGTATTGTGAGGCACATGCACTAACCCCTGTTCCACCGTGCTGCCCGCTGTACATGATATTTAGGATTAAACAACTATTATTACATACTTTGTTCGCAATGCTGTCCCATAAAGCCAGTGCGACAGGTGCATTGTCCAGAGTTGTGGTCGCAGTCTGCTCCATTCCTGCATTGGCATGTCTGTGAACAATCTTTGCCATAAAACCCCAAAGGACAACCTGAAAAAGGGAGCCATCACATTTTATAGGAGACAAAACATTTACAGAATGCTTTCTCAGAGACCATCAAATGACTAGAGTGGTACCTCAGGATACGACTGCTCCATCTGGCAAGTTTTTCTGGATATGAGTTGTCTCTCGGCTAATTGATACGATTAAAAATGAGGGGTTATGAGCCTCCCCGCTGCTAGTTGGTGTAGTGAATGTCACAGTGAGCCCCGTAATGAGCGTCCAAAACATCGTCTTACTTGCTCACATTAGCTTATAGCTAGAGATGGACATACTTTTGGCAATATAGTGTATTTGGCCACCCATCCAAATGATCAGAATCAAGTGTCCTAATCACTTGGCCCGGCCACAGGTGTATAAAATCAAGCACGGCGACTGTTTCTACAAACATTTGTGAAAGAATGGGCCGCTCTCAGGAGCTCAGTGATTTTCAGCATGGAACTGTCATAGGATGCCACCTGTGCAACAAATCCAGTCGTGAAATTTCCTCCCTCCTAAATATTCCAAAGTCAACTGTCGGCTTTATTATAAGAAAATGGAAGAGCTTGGGAACAACAGCAACTCAGCCACCAAGTGGTAGGCCATGTAAACTGACAGAGAGGGGTCAGCGGATGCTGAAGCGCATAGTGCAAAGAGGTCGCCGACTTTCTGCACAGTCAGTTGCTACAGAGCTCCAAACTTCATGTGACCTTCCAATTAGCCCACGTACAGTACGCAGAGCGCTTCATGGAATGGGTTTCCATGGCCACGCGTTCTCTGGAGTGATGAATCCCGCTTTTCCATCTGGCAATCTGATGGACGAGTCTGGGTTTGGAGGTTGCCAGGAGAACGGTACATTTCGGACTGCATTGGGCCGAGAGTGAAATTTGGTGGAGGAGGAATTATGGTGTGGGGTTGTTTTTCAGAAGACGGGCTTGGCCCCTTAGTTCCAGTGAAAGGAACGTTGAATGCTCCAAGATAGGAATGGGATGGCACTTCAAGTTCATATGTGAGTCAAGGCAGGTGGCCAAATACTTTTGGCAATATAGTGTAACTTTGTTTTTCCAAGCATGGGAAGAAGAAAGTGAGTGTGAAGTACAGTGCAAAGAAGAAGAAGAAGAAGCGGATGATACTCGTTGAATTAAAGAAATATATCATCAAAACATGAGTGTTTAGCTAGCTAACTTGGTGAAGCAGTTGAAGCGTTGCACCGTTAGTCTGCGCCATAATTAAAGCAGAATGTGTCGATAACGCTAGCCTAGGATGTAGAAATAATCATCCATGAAAATATGGAGAAGCTGCTGATGGTGTGTTTGACGGAGAATCAACATTGGCAGAAGCTACCATATAAGTCCACTCTCCAAGGTAAACACTGTACATTATTATTACGTTTCTTGATAAAACTACTGCAGTTGTTTGTGAAACATTCTATTGTATTGTTTTTTTGTACAATATTTTTTGCTGTATGGGGGCAAGCACCAATTAAATGGATTTTGATTAATTTTCTATGGGCGACGCTGTCACAGAAACAATTAAACTCATAACCAGAGGTACCACTGTATTTGGGTAGTAAGACTTGATTGAAGGGTTACGATCACAATTGAGTTTTGGCTAAGTGAAGTCATTTGTTGGGATTGTTAGGTGCAAAAAATAGTTGGTATGCGACTGACGTTGTGTGCAATAAAGGCCGGTCCATCCCGGGGTGCACTTGCATTCTCCATCGTAAGCACTGCAACGAGCTCCATTGTGGCAGTTACACGTGTGGATGCAGTCTGGCCCCCACTGTCTAGGCGGACATGCTGCAAAACAGTAATAAAAAAAAAAAAATCAAGCATTATCAAATGTAGTGCAACAGACAAACCTATTTAACAGTGCTTAATTGAAGTAAGTGAACTGACGCTGTGAACAGTCACTGGCGATCCATCCTGGAAAACACTGGCAGGATCCATCGATGGGGTTACAGGTGCCATTGTTGGTGCACCTGCAGCTCAAGGTGCACTTCTTACCATAGTAACCACTGGGACACACTGCACATAAGTCACATCATGCAATTGTCAGCGGTGTTTCTTAATGACAGAAGTGCTGCCGCTACACAGGGATAAAAAGTATGTATAGATTTGAAGAGTTTTGTTTAGATCAGGGGTCAGCAACTTGCAGCTCTTTAGATGTGGGAAAAATACAAACAAATGCAACAGTTTGTTTACATGTAAAATTTTCCACTTTTTGTCTCATTTTTTCCACCAAACGTTTTATGCTGTGCGTGAATGCACAAAGGTGCGCTTTGTTGGTGTTATTGACTGGTTGGAGTGCTAATCAGACATATTTGGTCAGAGCATGACTGCAAGCTAATCAATGCTAACATGCTATTTAGGCTAGGTGTATGTACATATTGCATCATCGTGCCTCATTTGTAGGTGTATTTGAGCTCATTTAATATCCTTTACTTTTATCCTCTTTGTATATAATTTATATTTGCATGTCTCATGACACATTATCTGTATGTAATATTGGCTGCATTTCTGATAGTTGTTTGTGTGCCATGTTGTTCCAGACCACAGCAAACATGACCTAACTCGCCAAAGATTATAATAAATCTATTAAAAAAAGACAGCCTGCCATTTCCTTTAACTTGGAGCAAACATCTATACCTTTGGCCATTAAAAGCCAGTAATTTCCAGGAATTATCTCACCCTCTGAGTAACCTCTGATTTACTAATGGTTTCTAATGTTGTAAAAATGTGTAGAATAAATATTACATTTCATCATTTCTGTCAATGAAGATTTGCTTCAGCCTGCGACATATAGACATTTTGATAGTAGGCTAATATAGCTAATATAGACACTTATGTCATGTGTTGCCTTCATTATAAGACATACTTACGGCTTTTAATTTTTTGCGGCTCCAGACATATTATTTTTTGTATTTTTGGTCCAATATGGCTCTTTCAACGTTTTGGGTTGCCGACCCCTGGTTTAGATTAATGGCTTTCACTTTTTGGTGCAGGTTTGGTATAAAAAGTAGGTCTCAGCTCACCCTCATTGCAAAGTGCTCCCTTGAAGCCGGGGAGACAGTCACACTGGCTGCTTACATGGTGACACGGTCCATTGCTGTGGACGCACTGCGGACATGTCTGACTACAACGGTGACCAAAGTAACCCGGGGAGCAGACTGCAAAGACAAAGATTGGATAATGTAACTCATGTAATAGTACAGCAAAAACAATCCACTCAATATTTATAACTGTTAGGGACGGGCACCAAAGGTGGTACTTTTAGAGGTACCGACTGAATTCCGCTCGGGTACTGATTGACATAAAATTAAACGCTACCGTATTTTGATATCTTTGTTGCATGTGGCGTCACGTGCGGTTGCAGACTCGGCATCAGCTCAAACACTTGGCTGGAAAACAAGCACTCAAAGTGGACTGCCTCTCGGTAATGTTACACTTTTTCATGTCAACAAAAGTAAAGTCCAATATCAGATCGGGACACCACTAAATTTAACACCTCAAATTTGGTGATGAAAACTACAATCAGGAGTCATGTTACAATCAAACAGCTGGTGTGATAAGTCCAATACTTAAGTTATGAACACTTTGTAGGACACAACAAACGACAAGACTGACTATTCAACTTCATGGCAAAGACTACTTTCTGACTACAGCAACACACTATAGCCTATACACTACTGCCATCTAATGTCTTGAATTTACAACTGCATGTAAAATCTATATAATACTTGCAAATGAGACCCAAGAGAGTAAGAAAATAAGATATAACAACTGGACAGCATAGTTATCAGCTCAGTTTTAAATGCGAAATTTAAAAAAACAGATTTGATTAACCAACAATTAAAATGTATTGAAGGGGAACATTATCACAATTTCAGAATGGTTAAAACCATTAAAAATCAGTTCCCAGTGGCTTATTATATTTTTCGAAGTTTTTTTCAAAATTTTACCCATCACGCAATATCCCTAAAAAAAGCTTCTAAGTGCCTGATTTTAACCATCGTTATAAACCCCCGGTCATTTTCCTGTGACGTCACATAGTGAAGCCAACACAAACAAACATGGCGGAAAGAACAGCAAGCTATAGCGACATTAGCTCGGATTCAGACTCGGATTTCAGCGGTTTAAGCGATTCAACAGATTACGAATGTATTGAAACGGATGGTTGTAGTGTGGAGGCAGGTAGCGAAAACTAAATTGAAGAAGAAACTGAAGCTATTGAGCCATATCGGTTTGAACCGTATGCAAGCGAAACCGACAAAAACGACACAACAGCCAGCGACACGGGAGAAAGCGAGGACGAATTCGGCGATCGCCTTCTAACCAACGATTGGTATGTGTTTGTTTGGCATTAAAGGAAACTAACAACTATGAACTAGGTTTACAGCATATGAAATACATCTGGCAACAACATGCACTTTGAGAGTGCAGACAGCCCAATTTTCATCAATTAATATATTCTGTAGACATACCCTCATCCGCGCTCTTTTCCTGAAAGCTGATCTGTCCAGTTTAAGGGACGTGTGAGCCAAGACATCCAGGGGGTTTAGCTCGCTCGTCTGCGGGAACAAACTGCCGCCATTGCTTGCCGTGCTACCGAGGTCCTTTGTCCCTGAATTGCTCACACACTCCGGCAGATTCAATGGGGGTCTGGCGGCAGATTTCTTTGACTTTATCGTTGGAAATGCATCTGCTTTGAGTGTCGCAGGATATCCACACATTCTTGCCATCTCTGTCGTAGCATAGCTTTCGTCGGTAAAGTGTGCGGAACAAGCGTCCAATTTCTTGCCACTTTCGCATCTTTGGGCCACCGGTGCAACTTGAATCCGTCCCTGTTCGTGTTGTTACACCCTCCGACAACACACCGACGAGGCATGATGTCTCCAAGGTACGGAAAACAGTCGAAAAAACAGAAAATAACTGAGCTGATTTGACTCGGTGTTTGAGAAAATGGCGGATTGCTTCCCGATGTGACGTCACGTTGTGACGTCATCGCTCCGAGAGCGAATATTAGAAAGGCGTTTAATTCGCCAAAAAAATCCCCCATTTAGAGTTTGGAAATCGGTTAAAAAAATATATGGTCTTTTTTTCTGCAACATCAAGGTATATATTGACGCTTACATAGGTCTGGTGATAATGTTCCCCTTTAACAGAAACACACACAAATGCAAAAAAATGTGTGTTAATTCCCAGGTACAGAAAATCAGTACCAAATCGGTTCAAATGTGATTCCTAATAACTCATATATACTGCAAGCATGGGAAGAAGTACAACTCTGTATAATAAGAGTTGAAAGAAGCACCATCGACATGATTTTCAGCCTACAGCAGATTCAGGAAAAGTGTATTGAGCAGAACATGCCTCTATGTTTTTTGTGGACTTTACCAAGGCGTTTGATACGGTGTCAAGAGAAGGCCTCTGGATTGTGCTAAAGAAGCAAATGGCATAAAGCAAGGGCGTGTGCAAATCCAACCCTATTTTTAATTTATCTCTCCACAATGAGAAGTAGCCTTCAGAGACTGTCAGGATGGCATCTACATCCAGACAAGGCATGATGCTTTTAAAGCAAAGACTCGTACCACCCGACAGCTCGTGAGGGAGCTCCTTTTTGCAGATGACAGTGTTCTGGTTGCTCACACTCCGGAAGGCATCCAAAAACTTGCAGACGTTTTTGCCAGGGTGGCTACTCAATTTAGTCTAAAGATCAACATCAAGAAGACCAAGTCTCCACCAACCAACGAAACTGGTCAATCCCCCTCCAACCGCACAGACCATCACCATAAATTGAGAGCCTTTGCTCCACTGCACAGACTTCAAGTATCTGGGAGGCATTGTCTCAGAACTGGTCGTATGGAGAATTAAATTTAGTCAAGGATGGGAAATGCGAGGGATGCTTTCCGCAGACTCCATGATCGATTATGGAAAAGAAAACATGTCAAAATTCACGTAAAGTGCAAGGTGTGCTATCAAAGCTACTGTACGGTGGCGAAACCTGGGCTGTCTATCGCAGACAAGTCAAAAAGCTCCACGCATACATGATGAGACATCTGAGATACATCATGAACATCAGATGGATGGACAAAGTCACCAACAACGAGATTCTGAGCCGTACTGGGCTTCCAACGATGTCTGACATCCTCAGTGGGAAAAACCTCCGCTGGCTGGGTCACGTCTATTGAATGAACCACGACCAACTACCACGCCAACTGCTATACTCCCAGTCATCTGAAGGGAGCCGGAATAAGGGGAGAACACGCCTCTGCTTCAAAGATGTGGCTGCGAGGAACATGAAAGCCTTTGACATCAATCGCCTTCAATGGCAGACGATGGCAAGAGACAGAACAACCTGGAGGTCATTTACATGCACCAAAGCACATTCAAGAAATCGAACAGTCCTAGTCGAATCCGACTGACTGCATGAGGGAGATATGTAGATCTATACTGTCACATAATTGTGACACACAAAGGCACGAACACACACAAACATTCATCCATTTTCTACCGCTTGTCACTCTCGTGGTCGCGAGGGGGCGTGGAGCTGGAGCCTATCCCAGCTGCATTCGGGGGGGCGTACACCTTGGACAAGTCGCCACCTCATCACAGGGCCAACACAGATGAATGGACAACGTTCTCACACTAGGGCCAATTTAGTGTTGCCAATCAGCCTATCCCCAGGTGCATGTCTTTGGAGGTGGGAGGAAGCCGAAGTACCCGGAGGGAACCCCCGCAGTCACGGTAGAACATGCAAACCCCTGGGAACCGAACCCAGGATCTCCTCGCTGTGAGGCACGAGCACTAACCACTGCCCAACTGTGCTGTCTGTATATTAAGTGATGATATAAATAAACTATAATCAATTCAACAAAATGCATTGAAACCCACAACTAGGAGTGTCCCGATACGATATTGCTATCAGTCCAATATCAGTAAAAATCTGACTACCGTATTTGCGGAGTATAAGTCGCTCCGGAGTATAAGTCGCCACCGGCCGAAAATGCATAATAAAGAAGGAAAAAAAACATATATAAGTCGCATTTTTTGGGGAAATTTATTTGATAAAACCCAACACCAAGAATAGACATTTGAAAGGCAATTTAAAATAAATAAAGAATAGTGAACAACAGGCTGAATAAGTGTACGTTATATGACGCATAAATAACCAACTGAGAACGTGCCTGGTATGTTAACGTAACATATTATGGTAAGAGTCATTCAAATAACTATAACATATAGAACATGCTATATGTTTACCAAACAATCTGTCACTCCTAATCGCTAAATCCCATGAAATCTTATACGTCTAGTCTCTTACGTGAATGAGCTAAATAATAATATTTGATATTTTACGGTAATGTGTTAATAATTTCACACAAGTCGCTCCTGAGTATAAGTCGCACCCCCGGCCAAACTATGAAAAAAACTGTGACTTATAGTCCGAAAAATACGGTATATCAGCTTGCATGTAAACTATCTGATACAGCCAGTTAACATCTAAATGTCCTGTATTTTTAGTAAAATTATCATTTATTTTATATAAACTATAATTCATTCAACAAAATGCAATAAAACCCACAACTCGGAGTGTCCCGATACGATTTTGATATCAGTCCAATATCAGTAAAAATCTGACTATATCAGCTTGGATGTAAACTCTCTAATACAGCCAGTTGACACCTACATGTCCTGTATTTTAGTAAAGTAATTTACAAAAGGTAAACATGGTAAGATATAGGCTACTAGGAGCTAGCAGCTACACAACAGCTAAGCACACAATAGCACACAAGCTAAACATACATAATAAGTGTCCTTAATAGAAAAAGACTGCAGCACATCTGTCAAGTTAAACAGGAAACCTATAATTATAGTTGCATATTACTTACATATACAAAGTCTTCAAGGCGAAGCATATTAGAAAGTATCCAGTAACAAACGTGTCTGCATCATTCAATTAACTGCATCCTGAGCTTAACTCAATGAATTACTGTGACCACTTGGTGTTGCCAAACACAAATGACCACTCCAATTCAATTTAAAGACATCCATCCATCCATCCATTTTCTACCGCTTATTCCTTCGGGGTGGCGGGGGGCGCTGGAGCCTATCTCAGCTACAATCGGGCGGAAGGCGGGGTACACCCTGGACAAGTCGCCACCTCATCGCAGGGCCAACACAGATAGACAGACAACATTCACACTCACATTCACACACTAGGGCCAATTTAGTGTTGCCAATCAACTTATCCCCAGGTGCATGTCTTTGGAGGTGGGAGGAAGCCGGAGTACCCGGAGGGAACCCACGCAGTCACGGGGAGAACATGCAAACTCCACACAGAAAGATCCCGAGCCTGGGATTGAACCCCAGACTACTCAGCACCTTCGTATTGTGAGGCAGATGCACTAACCCCTCTCCCACCGTGCTGCACAGCATTAGTCCATTCCAGACGGTTAAAAATAAATAGATTAGATTAGTGATCATGCCTTTTCTAACATGCCTCACTATAAAATGAATAAAATATGTCCTAGGATTCAACCTGATATCCTATCGGATTATATCGGTATTGGCCAATACTCTAAGCTGCCATATTGGTATCGCTTCGTAAGGGAAAAAGTTGTATTGGAACATTTATCCACATACTGACATACTGTCATAATAATCACAGCAAAATGTGCAACAAAACATGCTTGTGAATGCTATGTTTTGTGGCAAACTACTGTAAATGTGATAAACATTGCAAATAAATACAATATGAAATGAGGGCGGAATAATTTTGAGTGCTACTGTATTCCACTTGTTGTCTCATTGAAGGCTGGATATCACAGTCAATGTATTTTGGGGGCTCCACTAAAAATGTCATATATTGAACAAAACTTGTGGAATGACATACTCCTCTGACAGGTGGTGCCTCTGAATCCTGGCGCACACTCACAGGTTCCCTCATCTGGAGTGCAAGACGCTCCATTCTTGCAGTGGCAGGCAAGTGAGCAGTTTGGGCCCCAGCGGCCCTCTGCACACACACTGTCACAATGGATACCTGCCCACAAACAAACATACACAACAATGTCATCAATGAAGGGTTTTGTGTCCTGACAATGACATCCATTGTCCTTTACCTGTCCAACCAGGCAGGCAGCGGCAGTGTCCGGTGGAGTGATGACATCCGTCGGCATGACTGCAGTCACAGCGCTCTTTACAGCTGAGACCATAGGTACCGTCCTAAAGGAGACTTGTTATTTTCTATTTCTGTGTGTTATAGTCATTTGAGAGAAAGTTTTGAAGACTTCCGGTGTTCCGACCTGGCAATGGAGTTCACATCTCTGGCCTCTCCAGCCTGCCGCACAGGTACAGTGACCAGTCACAGCATCACATGCACCTCTATTTCCACACAAACACGTCATGTTGCAGCCGAGACCCCACGTACCACTGGGACAATTGATGGAGCAGTCCACTCCATGCCACCCTGGTTAAAGCAGGTATGTCATTATTAAGAGCAATGCAACACAGTATGTTAATTTCTTATTCATAATGTACAATGAAATGTGCCCTCTGCAATAAATTTTGTATTAAGGTACTGGGTTGCCCCAGTGTGTCCCATAATACCGTAGGAACCATATCCAGATCTTTCATCAAAACCTTGTCAGGGAACGAGTTTCAAATTGCTGTGAAGTAGAACAGTCCCCTCTCGCCACATCGCGCTTCAAATATTACGTTTTAAAATGAGTTTTATGTATGTATTGTATGCATTACTGATAAGTATTTGTATTTGTCGTTCGACAAAAATTACAGATATCCGATAATATCGATATTATCGGCCGATAAATGCTTTAAAATGTAATATCGGAAATTATCTGTATTGCTTTCAAAAAGTAAAATGTATGACTTTTTAAAACGGCGCTGTACGGAGTGGTACACGGACGTAGGGAGAAGTACAGAGCAGTTGCGTCTCCCAGTCATACTAACCAACCCTCCCGATTTTACCGGGAGACTCACGAATTTCAGTGCCCCTGCCGAAAATCTCCCGGGGCAACCATTCTCCCGAATTTCTCCCAGACAACAATATTGGAGGCGTGCCTTAAAGGCACTGCCTTTGCGTGCCGGCCCAATCACATAATATCTACGGCTTTACACACACACAAGTGAATGCCATACGGGTCACACTGAGGGTGGCCGTATAAACAACTTTAACACTGTTACAAATATGCGCCACACTGTGAACCCACACCAAACAAGAATGACAAACACATTTCGGGAGAACATCCGCACCGTAACACAACAGAAACACAACAGAGAAATACCCAGAACCCCTTGTAGCACTAACTCTTCCGGGGCGCTGCAATATACACCCCCTGCTACCCCCTAGCCCCCACCTTAACCCCGCCCCCCCGTGTTAATTCCACGACTGTATATATCGTATCGGTTGATATTGGAATCGGTAATTAAGAGTTGGACAATATCGGAATATCGTCAAAAATGCCATTATCAGACATCTCTAATAAAAATATTCACAGAAGAAACAACAACACCCGGCTAATCTTGTTGTTATCTTTACTGCGACAATCAAGTTTATTAACTTTTTGATGCACTTCATCTTCATCTCCTGCCTCATCAATAAAAATATCTCCACATTGGTTAGCCATAAATGTGAGCGATATCGAAAGACGAGGTGCTAGCATGCTATTTAATGCTAACAAAACTGCTATTAGCTGTCCAGGCTAAAGCTTAGTGGAAATAAACTCTGTTGATTCACCTCATCTTCAACATCATCAGCTCCACATGACATTGGTGAGCCGTTGGCGTGAGCGATGTGGAGTGACAACGTGGAACACCTAATGCTAACAACACTGAATGCTAACAACACGGCTAATGGTTGTAGCTGCAACTGTCAAGTTGGCCAATTTTTGGCAGAACAACTTACGCCTGTGGTTTCATCACATGGAAGCCCAGTCCTAACTTAGAGGAATTACCCAGGATGTTAGTTAAGGCTGCACAATGAATCAAATTTTCATCGTGATCACGATTAAATGAGGGTGATCGCCGGCAATATTACGTTAACTGATGGACCCCAGAAGGATGTTCCAATAGCAGCAGAAGTGCACTTTTTGGACAGCTGTATTATTTTCAGTTTTGTGCCCAAGGGACTGATTTTATTTAACACCATATTATTATTTATATACCTATAGTGATCACAGAGACAAGTTGTTTTTGTGTTACTGTATATATTTGTTTTTCTGAAAAATCCCACTTAATATACTTTGGGTAACAACAGTCAATATTTATTTATTTATTTATTTTATTTTATTTATTTCTTATAAAATAAAAGTGAGCTTTTGTTAAACCAAATATGGTGTTTTTTTCCCCTATATACAACAACTCTGGATTCGATAAGAGAATCGATAAGGAATCGGTTCGATAAGAGGATTCGATAATGGGCTCGAACTCGATAATTTCTTATCAAACATCATCCCTAATATTAACATTTAAAAAGCAGGGTCCGCTGCATATCAATTAAAGTACTTTCACAACCAACAATCAGCCAACCACCAGGGAGCGAGCGAAAGACAGTGGACTCGTGTGATTCTTTAGAATAAAAGAATAAAAATATGTTAGAGTTATCTTATTGTTCTTCAGCTCACCTGGTTTACAGAAGCAGGACCCATCCACAGGTGAGCATTGAGCTCCATTCTTACAGTTACAGGTGGAGGAGCATTTGGCTCCATGAGATCCTTCTGGGCACGGCACTGAGCAGTCCAAAGCCTGAAAAAAATGAAGCACGACTAGATCAGGGGCGACTTCTCTAATTCTGGCTGACAATTTTTGTGCATTTAAGCCAATAATAATACCGTGTTGTGCCACTAGTTAGGGGTTATGACATGTAAGGTGCCAATGTAAATGCCTAATATAACACTTTAATCAAGCCTAGACTATATATCTATGATGCTCTCTATTTGTAATGTTTTAACTCGGCTTTTACAGCCAAAGTAACCAGCAGGAGTCGTTTTTTTGCAGGATTTTTTTTTGTGATTGTTGTGGTCTAAAATGCCTGAATTCGCGGCAGCTTTTTCAAAAGGTTACAACAAACGTTGCAATGTTTTGTTTCTTGTGATTTCATGAATTTGTTATCAACGATTTAAGTGTTCCTTGTAACCTTAACCTCAAAAAGCTCAGGATTTCGACAAACTGTGGAAAATAAATACCGTATTTTTCGGACTACAAGGCACATTTAAAATATTTTTTCCCCTCAAAACTCGACAGTGCGGCTTATAACCCACTGCGCCTATTGTACGGAATAATTTTGGGTTTGCTTACCAACCTCAAAGCAATTTTATTTGGTCCAAGGTGTAATGATAAGTGTGACCAGTGGCAGTCAAACATAAGAGATATGTGTAGACTGCACTATGATGGCAATATGACTCAAGTAAACAATACCAACATTTTATATGTCCCATTCAAAAGAACATTACACATGGCGCTCAAAAATCCATCAAAATGTTTTAGTATGACTTTGGTAAGCTATGAAGCCGCACCGCTTGATGTGCTTCAACAAACGAGTATTATTATGGTGTGTGTATAAGGTAAGACATATTATCTGGTGTTTTGTTTCGCAATATTATGCAAAAGCAACTTTTCTTAACTTCTGGTACCAGCTGATCTGTATTTGGGATCTGCATGAATCCCGAAAAATTGCACAGGTCCGCCTTTGTAGTCTGTGCCGACACCGTAGTCGATAAGCTTCTTCTTTTTCTCTATCTTCTTGTTATGGGACATTCATCCTCCGCTGTTGCCATTTCTAATATAAACTAGTGTAAAGTTCTTACTTATATCTGTCAGTAAGCTCGCCATGAAAGCGCTAAAACATACCGGTGTAGTGAGTTTACATTATTCACCCAAGGAAATTCAGTTATTAGAGAGTTCCGGACCGGTCGGACTAAGTAAACACTTGATGGCAATAAAAGCCCAGACTCAGAGCAAATTACTGCACTGTTATAATTAATTATAACTAATAACAGTAATAATTGATTATATAAAGAAAGAAACCCCACAAAAAGCTTCCTCATTGTCCAATATGTGCTTTGTCGTCCACAAGTTGCAGAAATCCTCCGTGAATGTTTTACGTTTAAATTTTTTTTGTCATTCTAGAACATTCTTTTATGTTCGCACACATTTACCCTCACACGTTAAGAGCATTTGTGAACGGTTGAGGGCGATCTATAGCGCAATTTTTTGTTGGTAAATGAGACATTATCATTTCTGTCATGTAAATGCTGCCTCTATGCGATGTCAGCATTGATAATTAAAATGTGTTCTTAATTGTCTTACCCTGGATAAATAAATGTTAATTAAATATATAAACACATGTACACCAGGAAGTGAAGGTGCTGGTATGTTTAGAAACTAGATTACCCAGAAGGCTTAGCATCGCTTAGACCAGGGATGTCAAACGTACGGTCCGCGGGCTGGATAAGGCCCGCAAACAGGTTTTGCCTGCGGGCTGAGTTTGCTAAGTATAAAAATGAGCCGAAATTTTTAAATGAAAGAAACTGCTATTCTAAATGTGTCCACTTGATGTCGCAATATCAACTCTTTGTATCTTTGTAGATGATGCTACATTTATATATTAAAAAAAAATAAACCACATGATGAGCACACTACATCAATAACATCCTGTAATTTGATTTTGATATTTTTTTTTAATCTTGATAGATTGAAAATTAACACCAATGAGTTGACTGATGAACATCATCACATAATTTATTCAGAAAGTATACATAACGACAAATAAAGATAGAATACTATTAACCGCCACATGTAAGTGTAAAAAAAAAACCAACAACATTATGATTTGTATATTTTCAGAATGTGCTTGTTCTATTTTTAAACAAAGAAAACAATCTGAAGTTGTATCTATTTTTAAGTTATCGTGCCGTGATTTTACCAGTCCGGCCCACTTGGGAGTAAATTTTTCTCCATGTGGCCCCCGATCTAAAATTAGTTTGACAACATTGGCTTAGACGCTGAAAGAAAGAATTCAATTGGTGAAAATGACGCTAATTGGCCAAAATGTCCGGGGAAAGTTGCGGGTATCGCACAAAGTTGCAAGGTAGCGCATAAGTTGCGAGCATTGGTTAAATTGAGTGAATAGGTACGATTTGCAACTTCCCAAATTCATGGAGGGACTGACTGCGGTTTGCTTTTGACCACTTGCTAGGCAATTCAAACTTTATCAATGTAAGGCAAATGAGATCAGAATCTGCCAAAAACTTTGGAGAGCCAAATTGGACAACATTGGATAAATGTATCTTTAATTAATCACTTAAATGATAAATGGATTGTACTTGTATAGCGCTTTTCTACCTTCAAGGTACTCAAAGCGCTTTGACACTACTTCCACATTTACCCATTCACACACACATTCACACACTGATGGAGGGAGCTGCCATGCAAGGCGCTAACCAGCACCCATCAGGAGCAAGGGTGAAGTGTCTTGCTCAGGACACAACGGACATGACGAGGTTGGTACTAGGTGGGGATTGAACCAGGGACCCTCGGGTCGCGCACGGCCATTCTTCCACTGCGCCATGCCGTCCCTTAAATGTGTCATTATTTAATCAAATCATCAAGTAAATCATGAAATAACTAAATCAATAATTAATTACATTATTACATGTAATTTATATTAAATAAACCAATGACACATTTAATAACACTTTGTGTTTAATTCAAAATATAATTAGTTAATGATGCATTTACATTAAAAAAAATTGAAAGATTAACATTTTTCCCAAGAATGGAAAATAATTCCTTAAAAAAATCTGCAAACGTGGGGATTTCCTATACAGCTCTGTTATGCTTAACAACTGTGTTTTTTTATTTTTATTATGGCCAGCTTGACAGTAAAATTTAAAATCTGTTTATGTATCATGCACAGGCAATTATTGACGTGACAAAAAGTTTACCGTGAAGCCTGGAGCGCAAACACACGCTCCTGTCACACTGTGGCAGTCTGCACCGTTCTGACACTGGCACACCTGCTGGCAGGACTCCCCGTAGAAGCCCGGGGTACACGACTCATTGCAGTAGAGGCCAGACCAACCTGACAGACACGTGCACTCCCCTGACATTGGATGGCAACTGGTGACGAGAAGAACACAACAATATTATGGTGAGGACCTGCCTTTTCTTAAGTCAGGTGTGCCAAAAGTGTGGCCTGAGGGCCTTTTGCCGCCCACAGCACATTTTTTAACAGCCCGCTACAGTTACCACCTTTACTAAAAAAAAAAGAAAATACGTAAGTGGAATGACAGCAAATAGGTGTAACGAGAAAAAGTTGAAATGTTGACACTTATAAGACAAGGCAGACATGCATATTGTTTTTTTTTTTAAATAATATGTTGTAGGGATGTCCCAATCCAGTGTTGGTATTTAATATCGGTCCAATTTCAGCAACAAAAAAAAAACATCATATTTTTATAGTTGTATATCACTTACACATAGTCCCCAAACTGATTAGAAAGTAAAAAAAAGTTAAAAGTTAAAGTACCACACACACACAAGGTGTGGCGAAATTATTCTCTGCGTTCAACCCATCACCCTTGATCACCCCCTGGGAGGTGAGGGGAGCAGTGAGCAACAGCGGTGGCCGCGCCCGGGGATCATTTTTGTGATTTAACCCCAAATTCCAAACCTTGATGCTGAGTGCCAAGTAAGGAGGTAACGGGTCTCATTTTTATAGTCTTTGGTATGACTCGGCCGGGGTTTGAACTCACAACCTACCGATCTCAGGGCGGGCACTCTAACCACTAGGCCAGTGGTTCTCAACCTTTTTTCAGTGATGTACCCCCTGTGAACATTTTTTTAATTCAAGTACCCCCTAATCAGAGCAATGCATTTTTGGTTGAAAAAAAGAGATAAAGAAGTAAAATACAGCACTATGTCATCAGTTTCTGATTTATTAAATTGTATAACAGTGCAAAATATTGCTCATTTGTTGTGGTCTTTCTTGAACTATTTGGAAAAAAAGATATGAAAATAACTAAAAACTTGTTGAAAAATAAACAAGTGATTCAATTATAAATTAAGATTTCTACACATAGAAGTAATCATCAACTTAAAGTGCCCTCTTTGGGGATTGTAACAGAGATCCATCTGGATTCATGAACTTAATTCTAAACATTTCTTCACAAAAAAATAAATTTTTAACATCAATATTTATGGAACATGTCCACAAAAAAATCTAGCTGTCAACACTGAATATTGCATTGTTGCATTGTAATGAATGGAATAGCCTACTTGATTTGATGTTCAGTTTATGAACTTACATTCATATTTTGTTGAAGTATTATTCAATAAATATATTTATAAAGGATTTTTGTATTGTTGCTATTTTTAGAATATTTAAAAAAAATCTCACGTACCCCTTGGCATACCTTCAAGTACCCCCAGGGGTACGCGTAACCCCATTTGAGAACCACTGCACTAGGCCACTGAGTAGGTGCAAAACGTGCCCATATCATTTAACTTACTGCATCATGAGCTTAACTCCATGAATTATTGTGGCCAGTAGTTGTCAATAAAACCCTAATTAAAGTTTAAAGTTAAATTACCACTGATAGTCACACACACTAGGTGTGGTGAAATTACCCTCTGCATTTGACCCATCCCCTAGTTCCACCCCCTGGGAGGTGAGGGGAGCAGTGAGTAGCAGCGGTGGCCGCACTCGGGAATCATTTTGGTGATTTAACCCCCGATTCCAACCCTTGATGCTGGGTAATGGGTCCCATTTTTATAGTCTTTGGTATGACTCGGCCGGGGTTTGAACTCACGACCTACCCATCTCAAGGCGGACACTCTAACCACTAGGCCACTGAGCAGGCAATTACCACTCCTCTTCAATTTAAAGACAACAAACGGTCATTATAGACGGTTAATAATAAAGACTATTGTTCTCTGATGGACTCATTTCACTTTGAGTCAATTCCGGTTCTGTAGAAGCATTTAAGTCCCATCTTAAAACTTATTTGTATATGCTAGCCTTTAAATAGACCCCCCCTTTTAGACCAGTTGATCTGCCGTCTCTTTTCTGCTCTGCCCCCCTCTCCTGCGTGGAGAGGTCATTAGATGACCACAGATGAAGCACTAGCTGTTCAAAGTCGAGCCACTCATCCGTGCATCAGTTGGGGACGTCTCTCCAATCAAGATGATCCTCTGTTGGCCCACTATGGACTGGACTCTCACACTATTAACGAGATCCACTCGACGTCCTTTGCACTGGTCACCCGGGGGGGGGGGGGGGTCCCCACATCTGCGGTCCCCTCCAAGGTTTCTCATTATAGCCCATTGGGTTGAGTTTTTCCTTGCCCTGATGTGGGATCTGAGCCGAGGGTGTCGTTGTGGCTTGTGCAGCCCTTTGAGACACTATAGCCCTATATAAATAAACTTTGATTGATTGACGTCCCCTTTTCTAACATTTGACACTACAAATTAATAAAAGTGTGCCGATATCGTATCAGTATGGGCCATTTGTCAAGGCTGCATCGGTATCGTATCGGAAGTGAAGGACACCCCTAATATATTGCATTGGTTTTGAAAATAAAAATGACCAAAATTGTCCCCGTATCATTTGACTTTTGTTTTTTGAAAGTTTGGACACCCCTGTCTTAAGTTGTTAGTCATATTTGAAACAATACAGTAATGTCAATAATTTAGGTTTTTTGCTGAACTGGGAAAAAATATTATATTTTTGTATTTTGACAAATGGATCTCTATTCCAGAAAAAAAATAATAATAATAAGAAGAATAATGATAATTGAAGAAAAAAAAACAGGTGACACTTTAGTATGGGGAACATATTCACCATTAATTAGTTGCTTATTAACATGCAAATTGGTCACATATTGGCTCTTAATTAGTCATTATTAAGTACTTATTAATGCCTTATTCTGCATGGCCTTATTATACAACCAGTAAGCCATTAACTAAGAGTCTTCCCTCAATAGCCTCAGAAGTATTGCTTATTAGTAACCCTAACCCCTAACCCTTATATGTTCCCCTAGTGTCCAAATAACTCTAAATTAAGTCTTTGTTACTTAGAATATGTTTCCCACAATATGTTCCCCATACTAAAGTGTGGGGAACAAAAAACAATTAATAACAATAATAACAGAAAAGTGTTTCCAAGATGTAGCAGAAAAGACAAAGCTGAGCTTTGTTTTTCTTTTGTACCGGTAAGTCCGAAATCACTTCTGGATAATTTTTATATTAAAAGGTAGGTATTGTGATTAAGATGTGATAACAATGAGGACCACAGGGCATCCATGTGGAAAAATAGCCTTTTAAGTATTCTCCTTGCTTAATTGTTGAGATACTACATCCTCAGTTTAGATGATAATAAAACAAAACATCTGTTCACAAAAACTGTGGCTTGAACCCAGCATGAACCTATCTATCTATCCATCCATCCCTCTATAAGAGTACTGTAGTAGTATTAATAGTATCATTATAAATCAACCTGCAGAAGACATGTGTTGAATATGTGCTGGTCCAGCAGATACAGGAGCAGCATTGAGAATGACAAGAACAGCTGCTCTCTCTGACAACACATGCACTTTTTAACTGATCAGTGACAGTTACTGAACCACAGCTGTCCAAATAATTCCACACAGTGGAACCTCTAAAGTCAAAGGGGTTTTAATATTGAACAAAAATGAAACAACTTCAGAATCGGCAATCGGTAAAATAAGTATTTTGCAATACCCTGACTAATACAGGAATTAGGTATTACACTGCAAATTATTAGCCATTGTCAAGGTTTAAAATTGTGTTTCGAGAAAATTCCCTAGTTTTAAGAGCAGTTTACTTATTTATAGTCATTGACTACGGTAATCTTAATTTTAGCATCAATAGTTATATTTTTCAATTCTAGTTCAAAAATATTAAAATTGAGAAAACAACTATTTCAATTAAAAAAAATAAAAAATAAAATATTGTGTAAAGATTCGGCAACATCTTGAGGATGTTAATTTTAAGAATTGCAAATTGAATAATGTTTGTTTTCAGGATAAAATGCTTATTTCTATCTTAAAAGTCCTGCTAATTTCTAGATATACAAATCTTAATTTAGGATGTCTTATCAAGTAAAATGATCAAATTAATTTCACTATTTTTTTGCATTTTCCTAAAATCTAGTGTTTTTACCTTGTATTTTGACCGATGTGTACCTTTCACATTTCAACCGATACGGCACCAGTAACTACTCGGTACCTACAAACCTTTACTTAACGATACCAATTTTCGCTACTGTACTTGTGTGTTTATGGGTTAAAAAAAGTTCTAGGAATGAAATCTCTCTTTTTTTTTTATGTAAAATTTAATATTGAAATAATGATAACTATGCTGTCCAGTTGTATCTGGTTTTCTTACACTTCTGAGTCTCATTTGCAAGTGTAATATAATAGTCATCCCATGTAGTTGCTATTCCAAGGCGTTAGATGGTAGTAGTGTATAGACTGTTGTGCGTTGCCGAGTAAGGAAGTAGTCTTTGCTATTAAGTTTAATTTGTCAGTTTTGTCTTTTGTTTGTTATTGTTTGTTGTTACACATCAGCTGTTTGATTGTAACATGCATCTTTGTTAATAGTCTTCATTATCGCATTTGGAGGTGTTGAAATCCACATGAAAAATGGCTAATGCCAATCAGCAGCATGTATAATGCATATTCACTGTAAATTAGCATCAAGCTCGTGCATTTTGGAAAAGTAGAGCCCTAATGTACGTTCAAGCGTTTTCTATCAGGCATGCTTTCTTTGTTGCTGTGGAAAACTGCAACATTAACTACAGCAGGGGTGCCCAAAGAGAGGCTCGGGGGCCAAATTTGGCCATTTAACCATTTAACATCTTTGACCCTATGTAGATTAGAGAAAATCATTGGTAAATTAAAAAAAAAACTGAGATTTTAAATTGAAATTTTGCCTATCATTGACTATCCCAAAGTGAGACAAGAACACACACATTTAAAAAGAGTAAAAATCTGCTAGCAAGAGGCAACTAAACTAACTAAGTGTGGATTTACTTACTCCACCTAATATTGTACAGTATAATGTTGCTAATAAAATACTGTGGTACAAATGAATTCAAAACAATACTTTTCAAATACTGGGTTTGGAGAGGAAGAATGGCAAAAAAACGGCATTTCTACTAGTTAATAAAGAGCATGCGTGAAGCGCAATATGGAGGTATTTGGGCTTCAAAACTACAGATAAAGGTGGCGCTTTAAACACGGAAGTGCCACGCTGGAAGCAGTGCAAGCGCTTCTTTAAAACATGTCTCGCCAAAGGTGCCATTAAAGTATTAAAATCTTTGCTTCAAACTCAGGTAAACATTTAAATAACAATCATCCAGACCTACACAATGACTTTTTAAGGCAATGGAGATAATCAGCTCCACAGTTGTGCACATATAGATGTGGAGACGCGCACACAGCTGTTTGGCTTGATGCCAATTTATTAGCGGATTCAAAACCGGCAACGTAGAGTAAATTGAGCCGAGGGTGTCGTTGTGGCTTGTGGAGCCCTTTGAGACACTTGTGATTAAGGGCTGTATAAATAAACTTTGATTGATTGACTGCATTTTATTACAAATTCCTATAGTTTGTGTCTTATATTTTCTAGCTGCACGGTGGCAGAGAGAAAGAGATTACAGGGCATAATAAACGCGGCCCAGAGGATCACTGCATGTCCTCTTACATCTCTAGAGGACCTGTATAAGAGACACTGCAACAGGAGAGCAAACAGCATCCTCAGGGACTCATCCCACCCAGGTCACCACTGGCTTGAACTCTTGCCCTCAGGGAGGCGCTATAAGACCATCAAAGCAAAGACAAATAGACTGAAAAACAGTTTCTATCCTAGAGCTGTTATTGCCCTAAACTCCGCACTTACCTGAACACTCACCACTTTATGATTTGCTTACCTCTGATAGAGATCTGCTGTGCACTCAGTGGCCTAGTGGTTAGAGTGTCCGCCCTGAGATCGGTAGGTTGTGAGTTCAAACCCCGGCCGAGTCATACCAAAGACTATAAAAATGGGACCCATTGCCTCCCTGCTTGGCACTCAGTATCAAGGGTTGGAATTGGGGGTTAAATCACCAAAATGATTCCCGGGCGCGGCCACTGCTGCTGCCCACTGCTCCCCTCACCTCCCAGGGGGTGATCAAGGGTGATGGGTCAAATGCAGAGAATAATTTCGCCACACCTAGTGTGTGTGTGACAATCATTGGTACTTTAACTTTAACTTTAACTTTAATATGTTTTTAACATTTTATTATGTTTTTAAATTTTAAATTGTTTTATTATTGTTGTTGTCTTAAGACAATTTTATGTAGGTTTGTTTTAAAAGCACTGAGCTGGATTGCTGTCCAATTTCGTTGTTTCCATACAATGACAATGAAGGTATTCTGATTCTGATCCTGATATTTAACAATGTGTGTTTTACCTGCTACATGTCTTATTTGTGTACTTTTAGCCATAGTTTTGTTTGTAGTATTTACTAATGTTATTTCTCTTAAAGCACAGACCAAGAGTGGCAAACATGAATCATGAAACATTTAATACAATGTCAATAAAGATTTCTATTCTATTCTAACCTAATCCTAGATTATGGCAGATTATTACAATTTTATATGAGTGCAATAAGGAAAAACCCACTGTGTTTGATGCCTTTTAATTTGTTTTAGTCTTCTAAAATTGCTTTTGAGTGCAATAAGGAACATATGTGTAATGTATCGTAAGAGTTTGTGTTAAAATGAAGCCAATATAGACATTTGTATGTTGTCCCCTTTACTTGGAAAAGTATTAAAAAGTATTAAAATACATTTTGGTACCAGTACCAAAATATTGGTATCGGGACAACCCTGATTGCATATATATATGTACATGTACTGTAGTAACAGATACATTAATGATAACATGAAATATTTACAGTATTTTGGTTATTTCTAAGCATTACCTTAACTTTGTTCCTGGGCGCATTGTTTTCACAAAACGCATACTTCTGTCAACAACTATTACCACTAATCATGGCAGACTTCCAAAGAGCTAATGAGGACTACTTTGGGATAAAAATTACTTTATCTTTTTGGACTAGAAAATAAATAGTATGAGTGGCCCATACCGGATTTTTTCAAAAATCAGATTTTTTTTCCAACTGACTGAGTAAAATGGGATCTTTATTAAATTCCAGTCTATCCGACTGGATGACGACGTCACTTGCATGCGCAGTTCTATAAAGTGAAAACAAAGAAAGTTGACCGGAGTCCGTAAATAAACAAGGAAGTCGCTACTACTACTACAAAATAAAATAAAAGTCGCCACTGTCAGGAACTCGCATGGCTGCGGTATTTGTGACCCCAAGATGCAGGCACCAGGAGAGTGATGAGCAGGTAAGATGCTTTTAATATCATTAACATAGGAAGATCAGTCATGCATGCAAACGGTTCTTAACAATAGTCAATCCTCGAGCACTGAGGAGCGCGCGAGACAGGCATGAATAGAACCTTGCTGATTATTACCGGGTGTAGACCGGCTGCCAATCACCAGCAGGTGAGGGGAAAACAGCGCCCAAACTAAGAGCACTGATAGGAAATAAACACAAAACAAGGAAGCACAAACAGAAATGAAGTGACAGATCGACACATTAGCATTTTTTTACGTGAAAATAAATAAAAGTATAACGTATGAATATATATATATATATATATATATATATATACTGTATTATATTTATGAGAGTTGTAATCTTTTTATGGCTGTTAAGTAGAGGTGACACGAACATCAGCGTGGATCTACGTTAGCTTTATTTTTCAACTAACTTACGTAAACAACTTGCGCAATTTACGTAACATGTAAGCAAATACGCTACAGTGTGCACGCCAATTCTAGTCCATCAACAATTGCTATTTGTTCGGAATCAAAGTATATATATATATATATATATATATATATATATATATATATATATATATATATATATATATATATATATTTATATATATATATATAAATATATATATATATATATATATATATATATATATATATACTTATAATCCTTTAATTTTCTCAAAACTCGACAGCGCCGAATGTACGGAATAATTTTGTTTGTGCTTACCGACCTCGAAGCTATTTCATTTGGTACATGGTGAAATGATACGTGTGAGCCGTAGATGGCAGTCACACATAAGAGATACGCGTAGACTGCAATATGATGGCAGTCACACATAAGAGATATACGTTTGGACTGCAATATGATGGCAGTCACACATAAAAGATACGTGTGGACTGCAATATGATGGCAGTCACACAACAGATACGTGTGGACTGCAATATGATGGCAGTCACACATAACAGATACTTGTGGACTGCAATATAATAAATAAATGATAAATGGGTTGTACTTGTATAGCGCTTTTCTACCTTCAAGGTACTCAAAGCGCTTTGACACTACTTCCACATTTTACCCATTCACACACACATTCACACACTGATGGCGGGAGCTGCCATGCAAGGCGCTAACCAGCACCCATCAGGAGCAAGGGTGAAGTGTCTTGCTCAGGACACAACGGACATGACGAGGTTGGTACTAGGTGGGGATTGAACCAGGGACCCTCGGGTCGCGCACGGCCATTCTTCCATTGCGCCACGCCGTGGACTGCAATATGATGGCAGTCACACATAAGAGATACGTGTAGACTGCAATATTAATTTTTTTTTCCATTTATTTATTTATTTCAGGCAATGACATAAAAAAGTACAAAGTTGACATCACATAATAATATACATTAATATAGTGCATAAGGTAATGTATAGTATGTAATGCATGATTATATGCTTTTTGTATGAAAATAGACCAGACTGGACCCGCTCATCGGCAGTGTGCCTTATAATCCGGTGCGCCCTATGGCCCGGAAAATACGGTATACATTCATATATTACATATAGCCTATTATTTGTGCACTATTGACTAGTGATGCACTGAACATTCGGCCGCCGGAAAAATACTTTACTCACAGAAACCAAAATATTGTGACGATGGCGGATCGCATCTTTTCCGGCGGACCCAAATGACGGAGCTCGCCCAAAGATGACGTAAAAATCGCAATCAGGTCCCACTTATGTCGCAATTCCGTTTACACTGCAGTCACATTTGAAAAGAGCAGATTCCAATCGGATTCAGACTACTTCCTGATGTGGCTTGAATCTGATGTGAAAAGATCAAATTTGGAGCGCTTAGACGGGCAAAAAATATCTGATCTGTGTCATCTGAGGACAAAAAAAAATCAGATTTGGTGTGCAGTGTAAACAGGACCTTAGAAGCTGAGTGCTAAGCAAATCCAGCTATAGTGAAATGTAGGACTATTGCTAAGTGCTTAACATTTCATTAACAAAATATAAACATAACAAAACAGTGACTTACAATGTCCACTCACACTGGGATGCCGACTGACGGGATGGTTTTATCTTTCAACATGAGACTTGTGCTCCCTGTTTGGATGGTACATTTAAAATAATCCTCACTGCTCAGATAAAGAAATGCTGGGAGGAAACAAACATTTTGTGACAAAGTCTTCCCAGCGATGTCATCAAGTTGAGAGCTCGTACATCTGCTTGTTAGTTTCAAAATTGTCCAAACTCACAAGCAATTCAGCAACTGCCTGCTCGGTGGCCTTGTGGTTAGAGTGTCCGCCCTGAGATCGGTAGGTCGTGAGTTCAAACCCCGGCCGAGTCATACCAAAGACTATTAAATTGCCTCCCTGCTTGGCACTCAGCATCAAGGGTTGGAATTGGGTGTTTAAATCACCAAAAATGATTCCTGACCGCGGCCACCGCTGCTGCTCACTGCTCCCCTCACCTCCCAGGGGGTGGAACAAAGGGATGGGTCAAAATGCAGACGTTAATTTCACCACATGTAGTCAGTGGTACTTTAACTTTAACTCCAGTAGCTAGCATAATTCTCGGCTGTCGATCAAGACGCTGTGTCACTATGCCAGAAAAATAATTTCTCTGTTAGCTCTTACAATAACAATTTTGCTACAGCTTTGTAAATACGCAGGTAAATGGAGCATTGTAGGCATTTTTAAAAATGTTTTTTAGAGGGTTTTACGGGCGAAAAAGTAGAATCCCCATTGCCTACATTGTTGGCCGCCTTGTGCTAGCAGTTTTTTACTATTTAGAATGCACTTAAAAGGGAAATACATCTTCTTGTCTCACTTAAGGATTGTGGTTGATAGGCAAAACTCATAAAAAGTGCAGTTTTACTTTAAACTTGGGACATAATTTTTGTTAAAAAAAATATTTAAGATGTTATCTAATCATCAGATTATTTTGAAATTTAACATATTGGATGTCAACCAGTGTTGGGACTAACGCGGTACTTTGTAACGCGTTACTGTAACGGCGTTAGTTTCGCCGGTAACTAGTAGTCTAACGCGTTATTTTTTATATTCAGTAACTCAGTGACCGTTACTACATGATGCGTTACTGCGTTATTTTACGTTATTTTTTTATGTAGTATCGGCTAGAAACAGAAGATCTGAGTGTGTTTTATTGGAGCGCTGCGGTGTCGTCCTTCTGATTCTTCTTGTGTCACAAGCCGGAGAAGAGAGACGTGCACTCTGTGTGTGTGTGGGTGTGGGGAGGGAGGGGAGGGAGGGGGCGTGTCTGTGTTTACTTACAACACATCAGGGCTGAGCCGCAGTCGAGTTTCTTAACATGGAGATATTCTCACTACTTTTCTTTTGTCGAGCACAAAGAAAATAACATTTTAGTCAAATGTAAGTTGTGTCTTGGATCAAAGATCCCATCTACTGCCCAAAACAGCAATTCAAATATGCTGAAACAGCTACAAAATCAACATGCTTCGACGAAGCTAGTAAAGAGAGACACAGACTCCGATGCCACTTCACTTAGGCTTTGTGTATGTCATGTGTGCCTTCTTTGAGTGAAGCCAGGTTTACAGCTATGTTGTTATCATGCTGTTTGTTACTTATTTATGTTATGTTGCAGCTTTTTAAAATAGTTTTGTCAATTTGTTCTGGCCTGAAATAAATTGGCCCTTTGTAACATATCTTTGTCTTTGTGTGTTGTATGTAGACCACATTGCTTAGCAGAGTTCAGTGGTGCAAATGCATGTTTATCAAAAGATTGTATTATTCTCCAGTGCAATAACAGTACTGAAATGAAGGCTAAAAGGGCATTGATGGGAGCTTTAAAAAAAAAAAAGAAGAAAAGAAGAAGTAACTAAATAGTTACTTTTCACAGTAACGCATTACTTTTTGGTGTAAGTAACTGAGTTAGTAACTGAGTTACTTTTGAAATAAAGTAACTAGTAACTGTAACTAGTTACTGGTTTTCAGTAACCAACCAAACACTGATGTCAACCCAGAAAAAGAGACTGTTCAATCTTATGGGTTGTCTGTAGAACATTTACATATTTTTTTATGAAATATGAGGTGGCGACTTGTCCAGGGTGTACACCGCCTTCCGCCCGAATGCAGCTGAGATAGGCTCCAGCACCCCCCGCGACCCCAAAAGGGACAAGCGGTAGAAAATGGATGGATGGATGTTGAAAATTCTCTAAATTCGACTTTCTTGACATACCAGACCAGGCATTAAAGTCCAAGTAAGAACATCTCTCTACTACCGTACCTCTGGGTATACTGGGCGTGGCACGGACACTTCTTATCACAGCGCAAGCCATAGTGTCCTTCGGAGCAGAGTCGGACGTCACAGGTCTCGCCCGTGTAGCCAGGCTCACACAGACATTTTCCGTTGCTGTGGTAGCATTTGCTGTTGTTCTTACAGCGACATGTCTTTGCGCAGCCAGCACCGTAAGTGCCAACTGGACACTCGTCCTGACACCTGTCCACAGAAACAACACAAGGGCAATCATTTGGCAAGAGCTGACCATAACAGATCTACGTTGTACGTTATACATTTTTACAGTAAGAATTGAAAAAGATCAGTCTTTTAAATATGCAGGTTAAGAAATCCTTTAATTAAAGTATTTTTGTGTTGTAATTAGTTTAACTAATTACAAACACAATAAAAATAAAACATACAACAAGGTGCACTTAAATGAGTAAACATGTCCAAAGGATGAGGAAGAAGCAGAGCAATTTTGGTTCTTAATAATACTTATATATTAGGGATGTCCGATAATGGCTTTTTTGCCGATATCCGATATTTCGATATTGTCCAACTCTTAATTACCGATACCGATATCAACCGATACCGATATATACAGTCGTGGAATTAACACATTATTATGCCTAATTTGGACAACCAGGTATGGTGAAGACAAGGTCCTTTTTTTAAAAAATTAATAAAATAAAATAAGAATAAATAAATTAAAAACATTTTCTTGAATAAAAAAGAAAGCAAAACAATATAAAAACAGTTACATAGAAACTAGTAATTAATGAAAATGAGTAAAATTAACTGTTAAAGGGACGGCGTGGCGCAGTGGAAGAGTGGCCGTGCGCGACCCGAGGGTCCCTGGTTCAATCCCCACCTAGTACCAACCTCGTCATGTCCGTTGTGTCCTGAGCAAGACACTTCACCCTTGCTCCTGATGGGTGCTGGTTAGCGCCTTGCATGGCAGCTCCCTCCATCAGTGTGTGAATGTGTGTGTGAATGGGTAAATGTGGAAGTAGTGTCAAAGCGCTTTGAGTACCTTGAAGGTAGAAAAGCGCTATACAAGTACAACCCATTTATCATTTATCATTTAAAGGTTAGTACTATTAGTGGACCAGCAGCACGCACAATCATTTGTGCTTACGGACTGTATCCCTTGCAGACTGTATTGATATATATTGATATAATTTAGGAACCAGAATATTAATAACAGAAAGAAACAACCCTTTTGTGTGAATGAGTGTAAATGGGGGAGGGAGGTGTTTTGGGTTGGTGCACTAATTGTATGTCAAGACTTGGACTATGGGTTGTTTGTTTTCCCTATATGCAAGTAAAGTTGGAGCGGGCAAGGCGTGAAGTAAGGACATCTTTTATTTTAACACTAACTACAAAATACAAACAAAAGGGTACAAACAAAAGGTGCGCACAAAGGCGGAGAACAAACTTGACAAATGAACCCAAAAACTAGCACTTGGGCAAAAAACTATGAACAATAAACAAAACTTACTTGGAACGCAGGGAACTATGGCATATATTTCAAAGGTAGCATGGAGGTACAGAAGTAGCATGGCACGAAGTGAGCAGAGGTAATGTCGCCAGGCAGCCTTTCTGGCAACAATGGGCTTAAATAATATAGACATGATTGACAACAGGTGCGCGAGTGCAAAACGTGAAACAGGTGAAACTAATGGTCGCTATGGTGACAAAACAAACAAGAGTGCACAAAGAGTCCAAAAACAAAACCGAACATAAGTAAAACAAAACATGATCACACAGACATGACATTGTAAGTGTATCTTGTGTTTTTTATGTTGATTTAATAAAAAAATCAACCCAAAAAAACAAACGATAGTGATAATAAAAAAAACGATACCGATAATTTCCGATATTACATTTTAAAGCATTTCTCGGCCGATAACGGCAGGCCGATATTATCGGACATCTCTATTATATATTATTATTAGATGTCAGCGCCCCATATATACTGTATTTTCCGGATCATAGGGCGCACCGGATTAGAAGGCGCACTGCCGATAAGCAGGTCTAGTCAGGTTTATTTTCATACAAAAGGCGCAGCGGATTATAGGGCGCATTAAAGGAGTCATATTATTATTAGGGATGTCCGATAATGGCTTTTTGCCGATATCCGATATTCCGATATTGTCCAACTCTTTAATTACCGATATCAATTGATACCGATATCAACCGATATACACAGTTGTGGAATTAACACATTATAATGCCTAATTTGGACAACCAGGTATGGTGAAGATAAGGTACTTTTAAAAAAAATTAATAAAATCAAATAAGATAAATAAATTAAAAACATTTTCTTGAATAAAAAAGAAATTAAAACAATATAAAAACAGTTACATAGAAACTAGTAATTGATGAAAATGAGTAAAATTAACTGTTAAAGGTTAGTACTATTAGTGGACTAGCAGCACGCACAATCATGTGTGCTTACGGACTGTATCCCTTGCAGACTGTATTGATATATATTGATATATAATGTAGGAACCAGAATATTAATAACAGAAAGAAACAACCCTTTTGTGTTAAATGAGAGAGGAAGGTTTTTTGGGTTGGTGCACTAATTATAAGTGTATCTTGTGTTTTTTATGTTGATTTAATAAAAAAATTAAAAAAACGATACCGATAATAAAAAAAACGATACCAATAATTTCCGATATTACATTTTAATGCATTTATCGGCCGATAATATCGGCAGAACGATATTATCGGACAGCTCTAATTATTATTATTTTTTTCTAAATGTAAAACACTTCCTTGTGGTCTACATAACATGTAATGGTGGTTCTTTGGTCAAAATGTTGCATGGATTATGTTTCACAGATCATCTTCAAGCCGCTTTCTGACAGTTGCTTCATGATGCGCCGTTTTGTGGGCGGTCTTATTTACGTGGCTCACCTTCGGTAGCGTCTTCTCCCCGTCATCTTTGTTGCAGCGGTGTAGCGTGCAAGGACGGGATTGGAAGAAGTGTCAAAAGATGGAACTAACTGTTTTAATGACATTCAGACTTTACTTAAATCAATAACAAGGCCGGAAATGTGTCCTGTGAAAAACCGTCAGACCGGAACTCTGATAACTGACGTTCCTTGGGTGAATAATGTAAACTCACTACACCGGTATGTTTTAGTGCTTTCATGGCGAGTTTACTGACAGATATAAGTAAGAACTTTACACTACTTTATATTAGAAATGGCAACAGCGGGGGATGAACGTCCCATAACAAGAAGATAGAGAAAAAGAAGAACCTTATCGACTACGGCGGCGCCACAGACTACAAAGGCGGAAGCGCGCACATTTTCAGGACTTATGCAGATCCCAAATACAGATCAGCAGGTACCAGAAGGTAAGAAAAGTTGCTTTTGCATAATATTGTGAAACAAAACGCCAGATAATATGTCTTACCTTATACACACACCATAATAATACTCGTATGTTGAAGCACAGTACAATCCGTCAATCAAGCGGTGCAGCTTCATAGCTTACCAAAGTCGTAGTAAAACATTTTGATAGATTTTTGAGCGCCGTGTCTAATGTTCTATATTTTCAATGGATTATATAACATTGTGGCGTTGTTTACTTGAGTCGTATTGCAGTCTACACGCATCTCTTATGTGTGACTGCCATTATATTGCAGTCTACACGTATCTATTATGTGTGACTGCCATCTACTGGTCACACTTATCATTTCAACATGTACCAAATAAAATAGCATTGAGGACGGTAAACAACCAAAATCATGCTGAACATTAGGCGCACCGGGTTATAAGGATCACTGTCGAGTTTAGAGAAAATGAAAGGATTTTTAGTGCGCCTTGTAGTCCCAAAATACGGTAATAAGATTTTTGATTCTTTTAAAGATGATATTAACATACCTAGATGATGTGATTGTAAACCAGTTCCCTCTTGCATGTTTACACTCCGATCCATCAATCACTGTAACAAGCCTTCTACGCTTATTTGTTTTTAATATTCTCAGACGAAAGACAAAATTTCACTTTTACTTTATGAAATAAATGCGCTTTGAGTTTTTTGTTTATTTTTATTTACCCTGTATAAATAATTAAGACTACTGCAGTCCTAAATTAATCCTCAAAAAATATAACTTGCCTAATAAATGTGCACACATGTATAATAGATACTTTTGTAGAGCAATGCACATCGACAGCTTCCTCTAATGTATTCTTACCTATACAATGCAAAGTCACTAGCAAATTACTGCTAGCTAGAGTTCAATTTCTTTACATTTGTTGGATGTTGGGTCTGCGACGGGGCTATTAATGGTTTCCAGAAGGCTTGGGTGCGGCATGCCAATTTTAAGCAGTGTTATACCATGAAGTTTGGCTTAGCTCAAACCGTAATTTTCTCATAAAGTACACATACGTAAAAAGGCTATTCCTGTCTCACCACTGGCTTGCTTAAGTATATGGTGCAAACCCTCTGATATTGCTAATTATATGCACTAAAGCACTGCCGGCTTCTCTGCTAAGAAAACACGAGGTCGGCTTATTTGTTTTGTTTTCTTTGTGTGATCGCCAAGAAAATGTGGATGGGATAACATTTGTGCTGAACTGTGCGAAATAAAGTCACAATTAAAGTTATTAATTAGCATATTGCAGATTATGCATAGCTACATCAGAGATTGGGGCGGCACAGCTCGGTTGGTAGAGTGGCCGTGCCAGCAACTTGAGGGTTCCAGGTTCGATTCCCGCTTTCGCCATCCTAGTCACTGCCGTTGTGTCCTTGGGCAAGACACTTTAGCCACCTGCTCCCAGTGCCACCCACACTGGTTTAAATCTAATTTAGATATTGGGTTTACCGTATTTTTCGGACTATAAGTCGCAGTTTTTTTCCGTAGTTTGGCCAGGGGTGCGACTTATACTCAGGAGCGATTTATGTGTGAAATTATTAACACATTACCGTAAAATATCAAATAATATTATTTAGCTCATTCACGTAAGAGACTAAAACGTATAAGATTTCATGGGATTTAGCGATTAGGAGTAACAGATTGTTTGGTAAACGTATAGCATGTTCTATGTATTATAGTTATTTGAATGACTCTTACCATAATATGTTACGTTAACATACCAGGCACGTTCTCGGTTGGTTATTTATGCGTCATATAACGTACACTTATTCAGCCTGTTGTTCACTATTCTTTATTTATTTTAAATTGCCTTTCAAATGTCTATTCTTGGTGTTGGGTTTTATCAAATAAATTTCCCCAAAAAATGCGATTTATATATGTTTTTTTCCTTCTTTATTATGCATTTTCGGCAGGTGCGACTTATACTCCGGTGCGACTTATACTCCGAAAAATACGGTAACTATGTAAAGCGCTTTGAGTCACTAGAGAAAAGCGCTATATAAAATATAATTCACTTCACTTCATCTAGCGGTAGCCGACATGTATTTGTATGGATTTTGTTGTTTGGTTCAGTATACATTAGAGCAGTGGTTCTTAACCTGGGTTCGATCGAACCCTAGGGGTTCGATGAGTCGGGCTCAGGGGTTTGGCGGAGGTCAAGACACACCCGACTCATCGTGTAAATAAAAACTTCTCCCTATCGGCGTATTACGGATACGGCAACAGCAGAAGTCAGACTGATTTGCAGGTGTGTAATTTGTTGTGAGTTTATGCACTGTGTTGGTTTTGTTGTTTGAACAAGGTGATGTTCATGCACGGTTCATTCTGTGCACCAGTAAAAAATTACATGGTAACACTTTAGTATGGGGAACATATTCACCATTAATTAGTTGCTTATTAACATGCAAATTAGTAACACATTGGCTCTTAACTAGTCATTATTAAGTACTTATTAATGCCTTATTCGGCATGGCCTTATTATAAGCCTAACCCTCTAACCCTGGCCTTAACCCTCTAACCCTAACCCTAACCAAATAACTCTAAATTAAGTCTTTGTTACTTAGAATATGTTCCTCTAGTGTCCAAAAAACTCTAAATTAAGTCTTTGTTACTCAGAATATGTTCCCCTAGTGTCCAAAAAACTCTAAATTAAGTCTTTGTTCCTTAGAATATGTTCCCCATACTAAAGTGTTACCAAAAACATATAACTTCGTCTTGAATTTGAAAAAAAAAACATTTTATTTTTCATTAAAGAAGGGTTCGGAGAATGCGCATATGAAACTGGTGGGGTTCGGTACCTCCAACAAGGTTAAGAACAACTGCATTAGAGACATACCGATTTTCACATACAGTGCATCCGAAAAATATTTTGTTATGTTACAGCAGGAGTGTCGCACAGGTTTTATCCGGCTTTCGGATTGAATTTGCTAAGTATAAAAATGAGCCAAAATTTTGGAATGAAAGAAACTGCTGTTCTGAATGTGTCCACTAGATGTCGCAATAGCAATTATTTGTATCTTTGTAGATGATGCTACATATGTAAAAAAAAAAAGAAACCACATGATGTTAGTGCACCAGTCGAGGAAAATGAGCAAACTACATAAATAACATCCTGTAATTTGATTTTGATATTATTTTTTTATCTTGATGGATTGAAAATTAACACCAATGAGTTGACAGATGAACATTATCACATAGTTTATTCAGAAAATATAAATAAGGACAAATAAAGATAGAATACTAGTAACCGCAACAACATTATGATTTGTATATTTTCAGAATGTGCTATTTCTAAACAAGGAAAACAATCTGAAGTTGTCTTTGTTTTTAAGTTATCGTGCCGTGATTTTACCACTTGGGAGACGATTTTTCTCCATGTGGCCCCCAATCTAAAATTAGTTTGACACCCCTGTGTTACAGCCTTATTCCAAAATGGAATAAATCCATTGTTGTCCTCAAACAAAGATTGAACTCTCTGGCGTGGATGCCAGGCGTCATGTTTGGAGGAAACCAGGCCCCGCTCATCACCAGGCCAATACCACGGAGGATGGTGGGAAAGATGAATGCAGCAATGTACAGAGACATCCTGGATGAAAAGCAACGCTTCCTAGCCAATCTGATGGAGCTTGACAGGCGCTACAAAGAGGAATGAGCAAAGAGGAATAGGCGAAACTGCCCAAAGATAGGTGTGCCAAGTTGTGGCAATGTATTCAAAAAGACTTGAGGCTGTAATTGCTACCTAAGGTGCATCACCAATGTATTGAGCAAAGGCTGTGAATACTCACTACTGTACTGTATATGTGATTTTTTTTATTTTTAATAAATTTGCAAAAATGTTTAAAAAAAACCCAAAAAAACGTTTTCACATTGTCATTATTGGGTATTGTCTGTAGAATTTGGAGGACAAAAATTAATTTATTCCACTTTGGAATATGGTAGTAAGATACCAATGTGGAAAACATGAAGCGCTGCGAATACTTTCCGGATGCACTGTACACATTGAGTGAAAGGGAAAATGTTGAGACACCTCGTTGCAAACTATTACATATTATTTCATATTTTTCATTTTCTTAAATGAATTTTTCGTTTTTATTCGATAATTGAATTGATTGAAGAATGGCTTGTCAGCAGTTTTTTTTATGTTTAATTTTACAATTCATTCTTATGTTAACTGTACCGAAAAACTGCACCGGACCAACTGAACCATGATTATGATGCACAGTTACACTCCAAATCTACATGGTTATACTTAGACTTAGACAAAGTTTATTGATCCAAAAGGGAAATTGTTCCACACAGTAGCTCAGTTTCAAAGGATGGAAAGGATAATGAAAGTATTAACTAGACTAAAAATGTACCATAGTAGCAATATAAAATATAACATATATGTAATATTTACATATTATATATACAGTATATAATATATACTGATATATTATAATATCATTTTATATTATATTTTTATATAATATATACAATATATAACAAATCCCATTTACCATGTACAATATTACAGTATATGTAACAGCTGCAGCAAAAAAAAATAAAAAATAAAAATAAAAAAATTAAAAAAAAAATTTAGGAAGTGTTTTTGTATTGAAATTTTTAATATACATTTGAATATTCCTGTTATTATTGAACAATACAAAACAATTCATAAGTATGCTAAATTATATTTAGAAAATGGCTTAGAATGAACAACTAATCAATGCTGATATTGTAAGCATATATGCATGAGCAAGAAAAGGTCATGCACAAATTGTGGCTCTGCTGTTCACAGCGACAAATACTTCTTATCTCTCACAATCATGTATACAGTACATAAAACAATAAAGTATTTTGCAAATTCTGCAAGAGTTGCCATTATTGTGGTAACATTTTAACTCAGACTATTTCAGCACCACCAAAAGTTGCAATAATTTAACTGTAATCAACTAGAAATGACCCTTTTGAAACTATAACACATCTATAAAAATAACAGTAATTTTATGTCTGCAATTTTATATAAAGATATTGGCTAAAATACTAACATGTTTGCTAGCCGTTTATATGCTACAGTAGTGCCTAGCAAGAGTTTTTTTCCTCCATTGACGGTTAAACCCGGAAGAGGACGGACGGGTCACAATGATCGTGGCTAATTTGAACGTAAGTGACATTCAAGCATGCACCTATTTGTGACGTACTGCAGCTTTACTGGCTAAAATGGCTAAAATGCTAACAATTAGCATGCTATCACCTAGCAAGATAGCATTAAGTACAGAGTGCTAAATGCTAAGTGAGAATAATATTTTGAAGTTGCGTGCTGTAGACAATAAACTACGTAAATGATACACATTTGGCTGACAATAGAGCTTTTAATACTATCGTCGTATTGTGATAATGCATGTTTTAACACATTCTAGCGGTGTCCCACAAATTTGACAGCGACAAACGAATAAAGGTGCCCTCAGTGCAATAAAGTGTCCTCTCCAGCGAGCTAGCGGGTATTTTGTTTTATTTTTTTACACTGCGAAACAAGTTGCAAGTCACTAATCCAATAGTCACCATGGTGGCAATTAAAAAAATTTGCTTGCATGTACACTGGAGGACAAGTACTAGCTAAACATATAATAGGATGAGATAGAACAGGATATATGGGAAAATTATGTGGCTGCAGTGCAGATACAAAAAGTACATAAAAAATAAGGCAAAAAAAAAAAAAAATCAAGAGGGAAAAATAAAGAACACAAATTAAATAAAAGACATTAAAAGAGCACAAACTGATGCATCCAGCTGCCACTTCAGCGGACCACTTTTACATACAGCAACAAAGTAAAATGCAACGAAGAACCAAAAATATAGCAATAAATAATATGTATTGCGCACATACAATTGCACCATGCATAGACAGACAACAAAACAAAAACAATTTCAACACCCATATACACCGCGGTGGTCTGTGCAGTGCTCCACACCACTGTCTGCTGGGGTGGTGGGCCGCACAGCCACAGGCAGGAACAGACCCAAAAAAGCAACCACGAGAGCCAACCCTAGGTTGCCCACTAATGTCCAGTCCACGCAGATGAGCAACAATCCGTACGGATTGTCTTCGGATTGACTCTGAAGTGTCCAATAGATGCTCATTCAGCTTCTTGAAGCTCGTCCATCCCTAAATTCAATGCTAGCTCCACAGCCCCAGCTCTTCTTGCGCATCTCCTCCAGTCTCAACACAGACTCTGGTGTGGCAGAGAGCCAGCAGCTGGTCTCTGGTGCAAATATGGCCATGGCCAAAAGGCTCCTCCAGGCAGATCCGAAAGTTCACAAAAATGCACCAAAAAGCACAGCAGAAGTCCCGAAAAGGGCCGAACCAAAAGGCAAAAAACACACCAGAGGGAAACATCAAGAACACAAAAGGAGGATACACAAGAGTGCAGAGCTCCTGCAACCAGCAACCACTACACAACACACACACCATAGTAGGCAGTGGTGTGTCGTCGGGGCCAGCAAGGCCTTCTCTGCTGGCCTACCATAACCAGAAATCATGATCATAATTAAAGATAAATGTAATTTTTAATTTACTTTCCATAAATATCTTAAAGTATTCATATTCTCTTCATGTCATATTATGCTCCTTCCAGCACTGTTGTTTTTAGTTTAGAGTTTTCATCCAATCAGAATTAAGCTAGCTTATGTTACCATGCTGTACCAAATTTGCCCGAGGCCTTCAGAATCAACGATGTGGGCGTCCGTGCACTTTAAGTGAACGGACACAAACATTTTGACAGACAGTTGCAATAGCCAATCAGATCAGGAGTTGTTTGTTTTTAGTTTAGAGTTTTCATCCAATCAGAATTAAGCTAGCTTATGTTACCATGCTGTACCAAATTTGCCCGAGGCCTTCAGAATCAACGATGTGGGCGTCCGTGCACTTTAAGTGAACGGACACAAACATTTTGACAGACAGTTGCAATAGCCAATCAGATCAGGAGTTGTTGTCAGTAAGGCCTTCTAGATGGCCTAAGGCAGATATATTGTGATGTTATGAGCTAGGTAACATAAGAACTCTATTACCCAGCATGCCACAGTAGCCCCGTTTAGATTGTTGAATGTAGCCATACAGCTGGATGTTATTGATGAGCACACTGTGGAGTAAACTTTAAGAATTTAGCCAACAAGCCTCGTCTGTATCTTTTATGATTTGACAAGACAACACATGTACTTGCAAAGCCATTTTCAAGAAGGATATTTAAAGAGAAAGTACATCTTCTCTGCTGGCCTAACATAACCAGAAATCATGATCGTAAATTTTTATGTACTTTCCCCAAATATATAAAAGTATTCATATTCTCTTCATGTCATATTAGGCTCCTTCCAGTGCTGTTGTTTTTTAGGTTAGAGTTTGTATCCAATCAGAATTCAGCTAGCTTATGTTGCCATGCTGTACCAAATCTGCCCGGGGCCTTCAGAATCAACAATGCAGGTGAACGGACACATAGAGTCTATAGACAATTGCGATAGCCAATCAGATCGCGAGTTGTTGTTGGTAAGGCCTTCTAGCTGGCCTTACGCTGTGATTGGATACTCACCTGGGAGTCCCAAGTGAGTATCCAATTACAACTTGCGAAATCAGGAAGTGCCACAGGAGCCATACGAGCAATACAAAGCCACAGAAAACTCGCCGGTACTCACAAAGAAGGAGAGCAACATGTTGATTAGATGGCAGATATATATTTGCAAGGCCATTTTCAAGAAGGATACTTAAGAGAAACTACATCTTGAGAGACGAGGTCGGCGATAAAATGGAGAAATGCCTGCCATTCGGCGTCGAATGGGTGCTACAAATTGTGAGTTCAAATATTTAATTTCTTTATTTTTTCACGTTTAATATGTTTTTTGCAATTTAAATTTTGACAGTACCACATAAGATATGTTTAAATAGCTGATGCGGGTTTATTGATTTTTAAATGCGCCAGAAAATAACCCGTTTTGTACACTGTTGTAGTGCGTAAATGTGTTGCTGTATTGTATTTCTCCAGCAATGGTCATGTGGGGACATAAATTATGGTATTTTGAGAGGTAATCATTGAAGTGGAACATCACTGAAGGCCTAGGTGGGAAACGCAAGAACCGCCACCGGTATTTTCAAATGTGTAAAAGACAACATATATCTCCAAAGATTCTGAAAGGCAAAGATAAAGAAAAAAGACAAAGAACATAACTACACGCAATAAATGTGCAAATGTGTACGGGCATAACAAATAAAGCTCCTTGAATCCTTGAATATGATTATTTTTAGATATGGACCAAAAAAAACTTGCTGATGAACATACACTATATTGCCAAAACTTGAAGTGCCATCCCATTCCTAACTCATAGGGCTCAATATGATGTCGGCCAACCTTTTGCAGCTATTGCAGCTTTAACTCCTCTGGGAAGGCTGTCCACAAGGTTGCGGAGTGTGTTTACAGGAATTTTCAACCATTCTTCCAAAGGCGCATTGGTGAGGTCACACACTGATGTTGGTCGAGAAGGCCTGGCTCTCAGTCTCCGTTCTAATTCATCCCAAAGGAGTTCGATCGGGTTCAGGTCCGGACTCTGTGCAGGCCAGTCAAGTTCATCCACACCAGACTCTGTCATCTATGTCCTTATGGACCTTGCTTTGTGCACAGTCATGTTGGAAGAGGAAGGGGCCCACTCCAAACTGTTCCCACAAAGTTGGGAGCATTGAATTGTCCAAAATGTTTTGGTATCCTGGAGCATTCAAAGTTCCTTTCACTGGAACTAAGGGACCAAGCCCAACTCCTGAAAAACAACCCCACACCATAATTCCTCCTCCACCAAATTGCTGTTCTGCATATCTTACAAATGAAGTCAACTTGGCAATAGTTTTCAGATGTAATTTCACCCTGTTGACTCGAATGGATGGAGACATGCTGATTCTGGAGGTCCAAATTCAAAGAGTCATATTACAGGCATATCCTGGACAGCTACTTGGGGACCTTTGTCATCTGGGCCTGGCACGGGCGTCGCGAGGAGCAGGGGAGTGGTTAGCAGGCGATGAAGTAGAAGTATGTGTGCACAAATTGCCAGGGTTGTTGTTGCTACTGTGTTGTTGCGTACTACAAAATAAACAAAGTAGTCATTCTGCAAGGCAAAACTGTCGTCTTTTCCAGAAGTCAAGCCAAGTCACAGATGCCCACTGGTGGGTATTGACGGACGGCAAAGCTCAGTTGTGTACCATGGTCCTGCCGCACAGCAGCCACGTATCTTGTGTACATTTTGCGGGAAGCTCTTGCTCTTGTGTTGTTTTAAAGATAAACTGCCAACAGTCCCTGTATTTACATTCCATTAATCTAAAGATTCACAGCTGATTCTTTATCGATTGAGGTGGTTGCTAGGGGACGCAGTCGAAACGTTAACTTGTCAAGCCGGATATCCGATCACATTGGTTTATCGTTTCACACCATAGTCGTTTCTACAGTGATTAGATCAATATTTTTGTCACAAAAATCATTTTTTTGTCATTTTTGTTATTGTTTACAAACCAGAAAATAATCAACGGGACACAGGAGGGCTTTGGGGGCAAAAACCAAAGTATTTAAATCAGAGCCAATAGTGGTTTTTGCTTATGCTGACTTATTTTGCACTATTGAATTTATTTTGCTCAAAATATTTTACTATGTAATTAAACGGGAATATGGAGATAATTCAAATATGTATTTGATATTGTTGCACCGCCAACCTACTCATAGTAATCAGTCAAAGATGTTGAAAATTTGAAGTATCACCGATACTGCCCCTGTAACTACTTGGCATTGGATCGATACTGTCAAGACGGGGGCCTCGCAACTTACTGCGAGGTTTGTTCTCCAAGGAAGCAAACGGACTATTCCGGACAGGACTTGAAGGTAGGAACATATTTTTTAATTAATTAATCCTACACAGGACAAAAGACAGGAACTAAAACAAAAGGAAAGCGTGCCGATTGCACGAGAGGCTTAGGAACATAAAACATAACGCAGGAAACATACGCTAACACTTAGCCTGAACTATGGACATAGAACAAAAAAACTTACTGTGGCATGAAACAAATAACTAGCAAAAAACTTGGAATAGGACATGGAACGAGCATCATGAACTAAGCATGAAACAAGTATGAAACTGTGCAACAGCCTTAAATAATAGTCTCTTGATTAGAGCAGGTGCGTGTCCCGAACACATGAGGCAGGCGAAACTAATAAGTTGGCATGGAAACTAAAACAAACAAGGATGTACAAAAACAGGAACTAATGGAGTCTTAAAACTAACAGAAAATAACAAAAACATGATCCAGACCACAGATCATGACAGATACCCACATTTATAGTATCATCCAATCTAATGTAAAGTATCAAACAACAAAAGAATAAGTGCCTATTACATTTTACAGAAGTGTAGATAAAACCATGTTACAAGAGAAAGTAACCAGATATTAACAGTAAATTAACAGGTAGATTGATAAAAGTTTTGAGAAAATAATACAACTGGAAATGATGCATATGTTACCGCATATGTCAGCAGCTAAATTAGGAGCCTTTGTAACCCATTTTGAAATTGATATGCCAAATAATATATTGTGATATATAGCATTAGTGCATGAGGCTGCAATATGTACACTAAAGTTTGATATAGCGCGGTCCCATATAACGCAACGTTCTATAAAACGCGATCGTGCCTTTAGACCCCGAATTTCCACCCGTATTTTTCCACCAGAGTCAATTATGTTGGTTTTTTTTACCAAAAATTCTCGTGTATATACAAACATACCCAGTAAATCTTTATGAAAGTCTCCAAAAAGAAGGAATTAAAAGAAAAACTAAATAAAAACAACACTATATCAGCCTAGTGATATCCAAACCAACTGGTGGATAGTGCCCGCCCCATTCTGTGACACAAGCCATCATTCACATCACTTCACACTTCACTATCCACCAAGCAGGTTTCGGCAGCCGAGCTACGCGAATAACTTTTTCGAAAAGAAAAGGGTGAAAAATAAGGATTTCTATATAGTCGGAAATAACGTGATCTGTATTTTATGGACCCAAACAACAGCGTTGTATTGAACTTTGAGTGTATTGCAATATTGATTGTAGGCCATATCGCCCATTCCTATGTGATGTAAACATTCTTAAATTCTAAAAGAATTCCGGTTACAGAAAATGTTGAATTATTGATTTTGGAATGTGGAAAATGAATAGCTTCCTAAATTACCTGAAGGTTTGAATTTAGGAATAAAGTTGAGAAATGTGAAAATAATAGGGATTATTTTCTGTTATGGAAAAGGTGAACCCTCAGGGAAATTGGGGGATTTTATGGATGTGGACAATTGTTAGTCTGAATATGATGAAGGTTCACATTTCTTAAAAAGCTACATTGTTTTCTTGTATTCCAATGAAAGACACCTCTTACCGTTCTCCTGTGTACCCAGGGCTGCAAAGACACTGTCCACTGGATGAAAAACATAATCCATTGTTGTGACACTGACATTCTTGAGAACAGTTTGGACCAAATCTCCCCTCTGGACATGGCTGTCCGCACACTGTACCCTGTAAAAACAACATACATGCATACAGTATTATTTTACAGTACTGTAAGTTTTTAAGATGTCTGGTTTGTCTGCATGTCTCACAGGTCGAGTACTGTACACCCAACATGCTGCTAACATGTTCTGAACATATTAGCACCAAATTGGATCTGGAAATGATCATTCACGCGTTCATTTCATCTCGTATTGACTATTGAAATTCGCTAGTCAACGCTAAAGAGACTTCAGACTGTACAAAATGCAGCTGCCAGACTCTTGACCGGTGCACCCAGAACAGCCCATATTACCCCCATTTTATCCAGTCTTCATTGGCTTTGAGTTAAATTTCGCATTAAGTTTAAAATGTTAGTCCTGATGTCAAGGTGTGGACTATTTCGCAGCTTACTGCGTGAATTGCTTTCCCGAGACGCAAATGGATTTGACCGGACAAGGCTTGCAGGTAAATACATGATTTAATTTTAACTCTAAAGCTACAAAAGGGTACAAACAAAAGGCGCTCACTGCGGAGGAACAAAAACTTGGCACAGGTAACAAAACTAACACATGGGCAGAAACTATGGACATGAAACAAAACTACACTTACTGTGACGTGAAACGATCATGAAATGAGCAGCATGAACTATGGCATGGTCAGAGTAAACAGAGTAGCACAAAGCAAGGAACAGAGTATCATAAAGAGTATCAAGAGTAATGTCGCCAGGCCGACTACCTGGCAACTACAGACTTAAATAGTCTCTTCATGATTAAAAACAGGTGCGGGAGTCCAACACATGAGACACGTGAAACTAATAAGTTGACATGGTGACCAAACAAGGGAGCGTAAACAGGAACTAAAAGAGTCTTAAACAACCAGAAAATAACAATACAAAACATGACCACAGAACATGACACCTGACATTCGGTGCATTGCATGGTGGGGCCCCTTAGTACATCACTGACTTGCTATGCCCCTACTCTTCAGGGCGCAACCTGCAGTCTTCAGGCCAGGGTCTTCTAAAGATTCCAAAACTCGTTTAAAAACCCGTGGAGACCTGGCATTCCAGGCTATAGCTCCCAGACTCTGGATCAATTTGCACCAGTCCCTCCGTCATCTTGACTGTGTTGAAACTTAAAAAAAAAACATTTAAAGACTTCTCTTTTCAGTAAAGCTTTTAGTTAATGCACTTTTTAACTATCAATTTTAATCCACTTTGTATCCTTTTCACGGTGTTGCCCCTGTTGTTTTAATTGAATTGCTGTTTTACTTCACCTATGTTTTGTACAGCGCATTGTGATTATATCTGCGAAAAGCGCTTTATAGATAAAATGTACTTACTTACTGTCATAACGGGGGGGTCTTCGCAGCTTACTGCGAGGTTTGTTCTCAGGACGCAAACTGACTATTTCGGACAGGACTTGAAGGTAGGAACATATTTATTAATTAATAAATCCTACACAGGACAAAAATCAGGAACTAAAACAAAAGGAAAGTGTGCCGATTGCACGAGAGGCTAAGGGACATAAAACTTAAAGCAGGAAACATACGCTAACACTTAGCCTAAACTATGGACATGAAACAAACAAAACTTTCTGTGGCAAGAAACGAGCAGCATGAACTAAGCATGAAACAATCAATGACGCCAGGACGACTAACTGTAAAGACAGGCTTAAATAATAGTCTCTGATTAGAGCAGGTGCGTGTCCCGAACACACGAGGCAGGTGAAACTAATCAGTCTTCATGGAAACTAAAGCAAACCAGTATGCACAAAAACAGGAACTATGGAGTCTTAAACTAACAGAAAATAACAAAAAAACATGATCCAGACCACAGATCATGACACTTACTTACTTCCTTGTACTATAAGACAGTTGTCCTATAAATGAGGGCCCTACTTAAAAGTCCCTCCATTAATTTGCGATCACGCCAATTCACGCAGATTCAACCAATCTCTGCGAATTATGTGCAAACACCTACCGCCACACATTCTGCTGTGCACTCCTCTGAGCACACCACTAGACACGCCCCCGTGCGTTCCTCTCCTGAACTACACTACAATCAACACACCTGACGCTGATAAAAGCTCCCCTGCCTTCTTAAGCCAGCGTGTCCTGCATTCCAGTGCCAGAACGTAGCGGCCTGTACTAGTACAGTAAGCCTCACACGTCTCCAGCTTTCCTCGCCTATGTGCTTCTTCGCTCTTTGTGTTTCATCTCCTTTGTGCTCATCGTGTCTTGTCCTGTGTCGTCATCCAGCAGCTTTGCGTCATTCCCTGGTTTTGAGCTGTGGGTCTCGTCTCCCCGGATCCCCTTCCTGCTGCCTTTCCGGATCTCGACCTTTCACCTGCCCCCGGATGACGACGCCTTGCTCCAGCCCCTGACCACTTGCCTGTCCTTGGACCTCCGAGCCTGCCTTGCCCTTCCTGGATTTCGCATCTGCCTCAACACGCACCTCCGACACCACCCAGTAACACTCAACAGATAATTGCTTCACATAGTCTCAACACACATCTTTGGATTAGTTACACATAATCATTCCTTTGTACAAGTAAATACGCTGCAAGCTAAGTGACGTCCCTGTCTGAGTGCCGTCTCCTTTCCCGCTGTACCGTTACAGGAACATGTTAAATCCACACTTTTGTTTTGGCGCTGCCAGTGAGAAATTTCGCTTCCTCATCTCAGAATTGTACACTAATAAAGAACTGCGATTGGATATATTCCGAAATGGGTCCCACTCATTTACAAGACAAAATTAAATATGATTGGATTTTGTTTCTGACAACTTTTCGTCTCGTTTTTATTCATTGACGTAGGTTTACTGAGGGCTGAGAGGAGGGTTGTGTGTGTGTCTGTGTGCGGGCAGACTCGCAGAGCCTGACACGGGTGATGAACAGAACAGAGGGAAGATGACAATATGCAAGTGTTGTAGCGTGTCCCTTTTTCAGCGGAATTCTCCGCTATTGTGGATAATTTTGTCAAATTGACATACATACCATATTTTTAGGAATATAAGGCGCACTTAAAATCCTTTCATTTTTTCAAAACTCGTCAGTGTGCCTTATAACCCGGTGCGCCTAATGTACGGAATCATTTTGGTTGTGCTTACCGACCTCAAAGCTATTTTATTTAGTACATGGTGAAATGATAAGTGTGACAAGTAGATGGCAGTCACACATAAGAGATACATGTAGACTGCAATATGATGGCAGTCACACATAAGAGATACGTGTAGACTGCAATATGACTCAAGTAAACAACACCAAAATGTTATATGTTCCATTGAAAATATAGAACATTACACACGGCGCTCAAATATCTATCAAAATGTTTTAGTACGACTTTGGTAAGCTATGAAGCCGCACCGCTTGATGGATTGTACTGTGCTTCAACATACAAGTATTATTATGGTGTGTATATAAAGTTTTGTTTCCCAATATTATGCAAAAGCAACGTTTCTTACCTTCTGGGACCTGCTGATCTGTATTTGGGATCTGCATAAGACCTGAAAAGTTGCACGAGTCCGCCTTTGTCGTCCGTGGCGACACTGTTGTCGATGAGCTTCTTCTTTTTCTCTATCTTCTTTTTATGAGACATTCACCCTCCACTGTTGCCATTTCTAATATAAAGTAGTATAAAGTTCTTACTTATATCTGTCAGAAAACTCGCCATGAAAGCTTTTTTATAAGACGAGTGCAGGCTCATAACTTGAGAGGCTTTGGATATTTCTTATTGCCGAGAGCTCAAACCACTCGTAAACGTTTTTGTGTGTCTGTATGCGGAGTAAAACTATGGAACAAACTGGACTTACAACACAATCAATGCCAAACTATAATCGATTTAAACTACTATACAAACATGGGGTCTGGTTCAAATATAGAGATGAGGGTCTTTAATTTGACCTGCTGCTGTACTCTGTCTCAAAGTGTTAACATGTGCTCAATGTTTCCTTACCATTATTGCTATGTTGTCTATTACCATTGTTGGCATTTTGTCTATTGCCATTGTTGGTATATTCATTATTCCTACATTGTTGATACAAATTATTGTTACAGTGTAATAATTATTGTTACCTGTGGTAATGCCACTATGATACAACATCTGTATTATAATCCTTGAACAAAGTAAGAGTGAAACTCATGTGAATAATCACTGAATGGAGAACTGGTGGTGGGATTAAATAAATTATCTTCTTCCCACTCCCTTTCAGGCAAAACTGGACAATCATGCATTACATACTATATATTACCTTTTGCACTATATTAATTTATATTATTAAGTGTTGTCAACTTTGTACTTTTTTATGTCATTGCCTGAAATAAATAAATACATGAAAAAAAATAATTAAAGGGCTAAAACATACCGGTGTAGTGAGTTCATATTATTCACCCAAGAAACTTTAGTTATTAGAGAGTTCCGGTCGGACGGTTTTTCACACGTCCTTGCACGCTACACCGCTGCAACAAAGATGATGGAGAAAAGACGCTGCCTAAGGTGAGCCACGTTAATAAGACCGCCCACAAAACGGCGCATCCTGTCAGAAAGCGGCTTGAAGATGATCTGTAAAATTTAATCTATGCAACATTTTGACCAAAGAACCACCATTACATGTTATGTAGACCACAAGGAAGTGTTTTACATTTAGAAAAAAATAAATAAATATGACCCCTTTAATCCGGTGCACCTTTTGTATGAAAATAGTCCTGACTAGACCCGCTCATCAGCAGTGCGCCTTATAATCCGGTGCGCCCTATGGTCCGGAAAACACAGTACATTTTGTGGGTATATGAAAATGTACTTTCTCAACTTCAAACATTTTGATTTAAGTGGGCAAGACATTCACTTGCCCCCAAGTAGAGCCGGCCCCAATTGTGAGAGACAAGAGAGGATTAATGACAGTGTTACAGTAAGTACAGACCATGGCCTGCTTAACTGAGAATACAGATTGGGAACAGGGAAATGCCTGTCTCTATCCAAACAACAGAAATAGACCTACCAACCCCAAATGACGCATTGGATGGAGTTCAATATTTGTTTTTACCCTGTGATTTTCTTCCTCGAATTCCTGCTTTCTTTCTACTACTCACTTCCACTTTCCATTGCCGTCCAGTTATTTTTATTTTTAATTTCTAATAAATTATAATTCCTCATGGGGAAAAAACATCTATATTTTGTGTTGCACATCACACACAAAAATCAGATCACACCTGCTTTTTAAAGTGAGGAGGCGCACAGACCTATCATTATTATTTGGGGTGTCTTAATACAACTTTTTTGCTTTCTGATAGGATTGCGATATTGAAGCCTTAGGTAATTGACATTAATCCGATACGATACCAGCAGGAGTCATAGTACATACTTTTATTATTTTTGTAGTTTGGAATGTTAGAAAAGACTTGGTCAAGTGAAATTACTGAGATAACAATGGTAAGTATAACAAACAATAACCTTATGACAGACTTATGCTGTGTTTAAATTTTAAGTAGAGTGGTAATTGTTTTTGGCGACAAATAATTAATTCAGTTAAAATTATAAAGCAATAAGTTGAATTATTTGGACAGGTTTGTTACTGAATACTGCCTTGGAAACGTATGTGTACGTAACATGTAACTATAATTATTTGATACTTGTTTAAAGTGACAAATGTGTTGTTTTAGACTGCAATATTGTTCAATTAAGTACACTTATTATGTATGTCTAGCTTGTGTGCTATTGTGTGCTTAGCCGTTGTGTAGCCGCTAGCTCCCAGTAACCTATAGCCTACCATGTTTATCTCTTGTAAATGCCTTGACTAAAATACAAGAATATACCAAAAGACCAGTGCTTATTGGAAGACTGTTTGTATCGTAAATTTTAGATGCAAGCTGATATCATCCAATAATTGTTGTTTTAGCTTAGTTTAGACACACAAAGCTAATGTGTGTGTTGTTAGCTAATGTTAGCTAGCTAAATAGCTATCCTTAGTTAACGGCACACACAGCTAATGCATGTGTTAGGTACAGCGTAGTTTATGTTGTCACGTCCTAAAAGCCGTAAGGGGGTGGAATATAATGCTTTAAACACATTGGTCAGTGAGCGCCCTCTAGGCATCTGAGTAAAGGTGGCAAAAAGCCCCTTTGCGGAAAGAAGAGTGAAAAAGAATGAGCAGGGGTGTCAAACGTACGACCCGAGAGCCGGATCAGGCCCGCGGACAGGTTTTATCCGGCCCGCGGATGAGTTTGCTAAGTATAAAATTGAACCTGAAATTTTTGAATGAAAGAAACAGCTGTACTAAATGTGTCCACTGGATGTCACAATAGCAATTATTTGTATCTTTGTAGATGATGCTACATATGTACAAAATAAACCACATGATGTTAGTACATCAGTCAAGGAAAATGATCAAACCAAATATATAACATACTGTAATTTGATTTTGATGTTATTTCTTTATCTTGATAGATTGGAAATTAACATCAATGAGTTGAACATTATCACATAATTTATTCAGAAAATATAAATAACGACAAATAAAGTATATACCGTATTTTTCGGACTATAAGTCGCTCCAGGGTATAAGTCACACCGGCCGAAAATGCATAATAAAGAAGGGAAAAAACATATATAAGTCGCATTTTTTGGGGACATTTATTTGATAAAACCCAACACCAAGAATAGACATTTGAAAGGCAATTTAAAATAAATAAAGAATAGTGAACAGGCTGAATAAGTGTACGTTATATGACGCATAAATAACCAACTGAGAACGTGCCTGGTATGTTAACGTAACATATTATGGTAAGAGTCATTCAAATAACTATAACATATAGAACGTGTTATACGTTTACCAAACAATCTGTCACTCCTAATCGCTAAATCCCATGAAATCTTATACGTCTAAGCTCTTACGTGAATGAGCTAAATAATATTATTTGATATTTTACGGTAATGTGTTAATAATTTCACACATAAGTCGCACCCCCGGCCAAACTAGGAAAAAAACTGCGACTTATAGTCCGAAAAATACGGTATACTAATAACCGCAACAGGTAATTGTAAAAAACAAAAACAATAACATTATGATTTGTACAATTTCAGAATGTGCTTGTTCTATTATTAAACAAAGAAAACAATCTGAATTTGTCTTTATTTTGAAGTTATTGTGCCGCGATTTTTCTCCATGTGGCCCCCGATCTAAAATGAGTTTGACACCCCTGCCTTAAAGAAACTTATCCAATGCTGGGTATGGTGAATGAAGTATATTGTTTTCTAACAGGTTCAGCTCACTAGTCCTAGCTGCTCATCCCCAGTTCGGCTCAACACCTGGCGGCACTATCACAATCATTACTGCTTTCACTCCACCCCTCCATTACGAGCGGCCCTGATGATGACCCTTACACCCTCTTCATCACCCCAAATGACAGTGTCAGCTGACCAGGTGAGGAGACAGCTGGGAGAGTTAATTTAAAACAACGCTGCAGAAACTGATTATTCAGCTGCCTGGACCCTCTGCAGTTTGACGAGCAGTTCAGTGCTGGTGTGGATGGTGATGTCATTTATACCTCACACACAGCATGTGCTTAAAGGGGACCTATTATGCAAAATAAACTTTTCTTACCTATTGGTACCTGCTTTTGTGTCATCTGAATAAGTCCCAAAAATGTTCAATCAAACCATGGAGGCATTGCAGAGCTATTTATAAAACAATCTTGCCTTCCTTCATACTTCCACCAAACGAGCCATTTGGTAATTACTAAGTGTGTAACGGTACGTGTATTTATATTGAACCGTTTCTGTACGGGGGATTCGGTTCGGTTCGGAGGTGTACCGAACGAGTTTCCACAAGGATATATTAAGTAGCGTTGGGTAAACAATGCACACCGTGGCACAACACACGGCATGCTAGCAACGACCGGGCTACTACAACATATAAAAGCCAGAGCTGGAAGACCCTCCTGCCTCGTTAAGATCTCCCGTTTGGGAACACTTCGGCTGCGCGGTGCGATACAACAATGGAGGACGGAGGTTTGCCGACATTGTTCAGCAGCGGTAGGGTATGCTTCTGCCAACACGTCAAACATGCTAACCCATTTGAAGCGTCACCACCCCCAAGTGAACATCGCTTCAACGAAGAGAAAGACGAGCAAACAGCTCCCCACCGCATTCAAGCAGCCTCTCCTCGGCGAGTCAGGCAGGGCTAAAGCAATAACAAATGTTTTTATAGCAGCAGATTTAAGACCATAATGCATTAGAAACTAGATTTTGACCCACTTCTATGGTGGAAGAACAATAAGCCCATATATCCTCTTACTGCCAAGTTGGCCAGGCTGGGGGGGAAAGAAAATGTAATCTGAGGCTGAGTTGACTTGAAACTGTTTAATGTTGCACTTTTTATATGTAAAAGAAAAGTTTTGTCATTTTATTTAATCTGAGCAACAACTTGAGGCAGTTTAATGTTGATTAACGTGAACCCCGACTTAAACAAGTTGAAAAACTTATTGGGGTGTTACCATTTAGTGGTCAATTGTACGGAATATGTACGGTACTGTGCAATCTACTAATAAAAGTCTCAATCAATCAATCAAAAAAAGCACTTTATATGTAGAAAGGTTTTGTTAAGAAACCATCCTGAGCCTTATCTTATTTAGTTTTTATTTTATATATGTTGACCACATTAATCCTGGCAATGGACCCTGTGTGTGTATGTATGTTATGCCATTGTTTACAAATTTGGTAAATAAATAACCAAAACATTTATATTTTGTTGTTTTCTTACTGTACCGAAAATGAACCGAACCGTGACCTCTAAACCGAGGTACGTACCGCACCGAAATTTTTGTGTACCGTTACACCCTTAGTAATTACCCAATTTGTGAAGTTTTTCCCAGTTGTGATGTCAGAGGATATCTCTATATATGGTACAAATTTACTGGAAGTGCTTTGCGCAAGTCCGCCATTGTAGTCCGATTTTTTAGTCAATATGTTCCTTCTTAGACAGCATGGTGGAACAGGGGTTAGTGCATGTGCCTCACAATACGAAGTTCCCGAGTCGTCCTGAGTTCAATCCATGGCTCGGGATCTTTCTGTGTGGAGTTTGTATGTTCTCCCCGTGATTGCGTGGGTTCCCTCCGGGTACTCCGGCTTCCTCCCACCTCCAAAAACATGCACCTGGGGATAGGTTGATTGGCAACACTAAATTGTCCCTAGTGTGTTAATGTGAGTGTGAATGTTGTCTGTCTATCTGTGTTGGCCCTGTGATGAGGTGGTGACTTGTCCAGGGTGTACCCCACCTTCCGCCCGAATGCAGCTGAGATAGGCTCCAGCACCCCCCAAAAGGGACAAGCGGTAGAAAATGGAGGGATGGATGTTCCTTCTTCTACTCTGTCCTTTAGTTGTGGGGCAGACTGGCTCATACGTGCACATGCTTCCTCCGCTGTTGCTATTTGTAATACAAAGTGGCGGACAGTTCAGACGTCTGTCTGTCAGTAGACTCGCCATGGATGCACTAAAAACTACAACATGGCTGGCAGGGAAAATACATAATCGAAGTGGAGGCACATAATTAACACCGCCCATGAAATGGCGCTCATCCATCCAGACTGGACACTGGCCGAGGGTGGAGTCAGCTCTCTTGGTTGCTTTGTTGAGTCTGCTCCTGTCTCTGGCCATGCTCCCCCACCCCAGCAGACGATGGTGTGGAACACCGCAGAGGCCACCACAGTGTATATGTTTTTTTTATTTTGTAGCTGTATGTAGAAATGGCTGGTTGCATCAGCTCTGCTCTTTTAATGTCTTTAATGTCCTTTGTGTTCTTTGAAGTTTGATTTTCCCTCTTACACACATGCTTATGTGTGCTATGGTTATGAGGTTTTTTCCCCTTGGCCTCGGTCTGCACCCCCTCTCCAGGGGCCCAGGTGTATTTTGTTTTCTCACCACAGCGCCTGCCAGAGGAGCATGTGCGGAGTACTTACAAGCAGACACAGTGTGTAGACAGAAAAGGGAGAACGTACGCATTTTGGCTTAAAAACTAAAGATGAAGGTGAAGTTATAACACTGAAACGCCCTCAGGAAGAGGTGCTTTAAGACACGGCTAGCTAGCTAGAGGCTAAAGTCCATTCACAGTCTGCAGTGTTTTAGCTACTTCTAAATCACTAATTCTTGCCTCTATGGCAACAAATAAAGTATGTTTCTTACAAATATCATACTTGCAGGATGAGGAATCGCTAAACATGCTTCACTACACACAATAGCTCACCGGCGTCATTACTGAATGCCAGTAATGCCATGGGTGGATCTACACCTGACATCCACTGTAATGATACCAAATACAGGAGCGTATCTAGTCGATACTACTATGATTACATCAATATTTTTTAGCATCACAACATCTTCTTTCATTTAAAAAATCTTTATACTATGTTTATAAACTCAGGAAATATGTCCCTGGACACATGAAGACTTTGAATATGACCAATGTATGATCCTATAACTACTTGGTATCGGAATTGATACCCAAATTTGTGGTATCATCCAAAACTAATGTAAAGCATCCAAACAACAGAAGAATAAGTGATTATTACAGTTTAACAGAAGTGTAACTAGAACATGTTAAAAGAGAAAGTAAGCAGATATTAACAGTAAATGAACAAGTAGATTAATAATTCATTTTCTACCATATGTACTTAATAATTTGGACAAAATAATAGAATGATAAATAGCACAATATGTTACTGCATACGTCAGCAGCTAAATTAGGAGCCTTTGTTTGCTTACTTACTACTAAAAGACAAGTTGTCTTGTATGTTCACTATTTTATTTAAGGTCAAACTTGCAATAAGAAACATATGTTTAATGTACCGTAAGATTTTTTTTGTTGAAATGAAGCCAATAATGTAATTGTTTGTGGTCCTCTTTATTTAAAAAAGTATCGAAAAGTACCGAAAAGTATCGAAATACATTTTGGTAACGGGACCAAAATATTGGTATCGGGACAACACTACGTCCAATAACAAAACACCATTCGGGTTTACATCCGGGCAGCCGATCGTGGAGGGTGTGTCAGTCGATCGCCAGCCAGGCTTTAAAAAAATAGTTCTAAAAATTTGCGATCATCAATCTTCACTAAGACATCACTTGATTGACATTCAAGGCACCCGAGGGTCTTCTGAGATGACGCTGGCTGCTGCGAGATCATTATTAAGAAAAAATGACCGACAGGAAGGCAAGAAACATTTTTTTATTTCAACAGACTCTCGCGCCATACCTGCCGTCAAAACTCTAAAGACCGACTGCACAGTTCCTATCTTCACAATAAAAGCGCTGCCTCATCCTGCCTGCGCTAACAAAATAGGAGTCTCAGAAAGCTGGCAAGCTACGGAATTTTCCGCCAATGTATTTCTTGTAAAGTGTATAAAAACGAGTATGGAATCTGGACAAATAAGATGCCAAAAACCAACCACTTTCATGTGGTATTGGACAGAGAGGAGGACTTTTTTTCTCCTCCATTCAAAAATGTGGACGTTATCAGCACTACTGTCTGATTCAAATCAATGCAAGTCATCAGAATCAGGTAATACACCAACTTATATTCTTGTCTTCATGAAAGAAAGGAATCTGTATGTGTTAAACATGCTTGCACTCAGCATCGAGGGTTGGAATTGGGGGTTAAATCACCAAAAATGATTCCTGGGCAAGGCCACCGCAGCTGCTCACTGATCCCCTCACCTCCCGGGGGGTGAGAGTGATGGGTCAAATGCAGAGGATAATCTCACCACACCGAGTGTGTGTGTGAGACAATCATTGGTACTTTGTGTTATCATTAAACACCTTTAACTTGTTCACAAAAAGGTCTCTTTCATACAAACCCTGTTTCCATATGAGTTGGGAAATTGTGTTAGATGTAAATATAAACGGAATACAATGATTTGCAAATAATTTTCAACCCATATTCAGTTGACTATGCTACAAAGACAACATATTTGATGTTCAAACTGATAAACATTTTTTTTTTGCAAATAATCATTAACTTTAGAATTTGATGCCAGCAACACGTGACAAAGAAGTTGGGAAAGGTGGCAATAAATACTGATAAAGTTGAGGAATGCTCATCAAACACTTATTTGGAACATCCCACAGGTGAACAGGCAAATTGGGAACAGGTGGGTGCAATGATTGGGTATAAAAGTAGATTCCATGAAATGCTCAGTCATTCACAAACAAGGATGGGGCGAGGGTCACCACTTTGTCAACAAATGCGTGAGCAAATTGTTGAACAGTTTAAGAAAAACCTTTCTCAACTAGCTATTGCAAGGAATTTAGGGATTTCACCATCTACGGTCCGTAATATCATCAAAGGGTTCAGAGAATCTGGAGAAATCACTGCACGTAAGCAGCTAAGCCCGTGACCTTCGATCCCTCAGGCTGTACTGCATCAACAAGAGACATCAGTGTGTCAAGGATATCACCACATGGGCTCAGGAATACTTCAGAAACCCACTGTCAGTAACTACAGTTGGTCGCTACATCTGTAAGTGCAAGCTAAAACTCTCCTATGCAAAACAAAAACCGTTTATCAACAACACCCAGAAACGCCGTCGGCTTCGCTGGGCCTGAGCTCATCTAAGATGGACTGATACAAAGTGGAAAAGTGTTCTGTGGTCTGACGAGTCCACATTTCAAATTGTTTTTGGAAACTGTGGACGTCGTGTCCTCCGGACCAAAGAGGAAATGAACCATCCGGATTGTTATAGGCGCAAAGTTGAAAAGCCAGCATCTGTGATGGTATGGGGGTGTATTAGTGCCCAAGACATGGGCAACTTACACATCTGTGAAGGCGCCATTAATGCTGAAAGGTACATACAGGTTTTGGAGCAACATATGTTGCCATCCAAGCAACGTTACCATGGACGCCCCTGCTTATTTCAGCAAGACAATGCCAAGCCACGTGTTACATCAACGTGGCTTCATAGTAAAAGAGTGCGGGTACTAGACTGGCCTGCCTGTAGTCCAGACCTGTCTCCCATTGAAAATGTGTGGCGCATTATGAAGCCTAAAATACCACAACGGAGACCCCCGGACTGTTGAACAACTTAAGCTGTACATCAAGCAAGAATGGGAAAGAATTCCACCTGAGAAGCTTAAAAAATGTGTCTCCTCAGTTCCCAAACGTTTACTGAGTGTTGTTAAAAGGAAAGGCCATGTAACACAGTGGTGAACATGCCCTTTCCCAACTACTTTGGCACGTGTTGCAGCCATGAAATTCTAATTATTATTTGAAAAAAAAAATAAAGTTTATGAGTTTGAACATCAAATATGTTGTCTTTGTAGTGTATTCAATTGAATATGGGTTGAAAAGGATTTGCAAATCATTGTATTTCGTTTATATTTACATCTAACACAATTTCCCAACTCATATGGAAACAGGGTTTGTATTATCATTAAACACCTTTAACTTGTTCACAAAAAGGTCTCTTTCATATACGAATCAGGTAGATCCCCTCAACTTGGTCAATTGCAAAGTAGCTCACCTGTAGAAAAAGTGTGGGCACCCCTGTCCGAGGATCAGACCACCAAGTTCCCTGCTTTCAACTGCTGCCCAGCTCACTTTGCACCCGACCCCGATGCAATCCCCCTCAGCCCCCTATTTGAAGTTGTTGACATAAAAAATGGTGACACTATCATGACAATAACGAAACAGATTAAATCTTCTTTTTTGTCAATCCCTGGTTGCCAAATGGCTCACAATCTTGCCTTTTGTTGCAGAGGACGATGAGCCAATCCTCAGCCGGGACATATGACCTAAACATTAAATTAAATCATAATGCGAGTTTAAAAAAATAAAGTTTTTTTCTGTTACTTTGTACAAATAAATTACTTTAAAAAAGTATATATTAAAGTTTAAGTTAAAGTACCACTGATAGTCACACACACACTAGGTGTGGTGAAATTACCCTCTGCATTTGACCCATCCCCTTGTTCCACCCCCTGGGAGGTGAGGGGAGCAGTCAGCAGCAGCAGCGGTGGCCGCGCTCGGGAATCAATTTGGTAATTCCAAACCCTTGATGCTGAGTGCAAAGCAGGGAGGCAATGGGTCCCATTTTTATAGTCTCTGGTATGACACGGCCGGGGTTTGAACTCACGACCTACCAATTTCAGGGCGGACACTCTAACCACAAGGCCACTGAGCAGGCTTAATTGTAGTTACTCGTTACTTTATCAAAAAAAGTACAACGGAATTACTCTTTAATGAATTTCTAGGGAAAGTAATTAATACCTTACCAAAAAATAACAACAATACAAATATCTGGCATATACAGTTGAGCGACGTTTCCTATGAGAGCACAGTGTGTGTGCCTTTAAAAGGTGGGGCCTGTTGCCTAGGTAACATGTGACATCATCAAGAGTTTCAACAGAGCCGTGTTTCTTAGGTTTAGCGGTTAGCAGCGCCCAGTTCTTTTGAATCTTTTTACTACATGGTGTTACCTCTGGTTAATAAAGAGATGGAATGTACTCTGGTGGCTGTCATATCTTCTTGTCAACAAACGGTGTATTGTTTGGATGGCAAGTTTGTCACTTCAATCATTGATTCCTTGTTCGTTATTCCCACCGTGTACATGTGCGTATGTTGTTGTCTGCTGTATCCTAGTGTGATGGTGCCTCTTCCTGTTTGATATCAAGTTCATTTTAATGCCGTGCCGCTTGTTGCGTGCACTAGTGAAAACATATTTCCTGCCTTGAATTTGCTGAACTTATGACGCTGTCTTGTTGTTGACATAAAACCACATCACAAGTAGCGTGCCAGGTAACATCGGCGTTGTAATGGGCCTAAAAGTAATTAATTAGATTACTCATTACTAGTAGAGATGTCCGATAATATCGGCCAGCAGGCTAGCGACCGATAAATGCATTAAAATGTAATATCGGAAATTATCGGTATCGGTTTCAACCTCCCGATTTTCCCGGGAGACTCCCGAATTTCAGTGCCCCTCCCGAAAATCTCCCGGGTCAACCATTCTCCCGATTTCCACCCGGACAACATTATTGAGGGCATGCCTTAAAGGCACTGCCTTTAGCGTCCTCTACGACCTGTCGTCACGTCCGCGTTTCCTCCATACAAACAGCGTGCCGGCCCAGTCACATAATATATGCGGCTTTTACACACACATGAGTGAATGCAAGGCATACTTGATCAACAGACATACAGGTTACACTGAGGGTGGCCGTATAAACAACTTTAACACTGTTACAAATATGCGCCACACTGTGAACCCACACCAAACAAGAATGAAAAACACATTTTGGGAGAACATCCGCATTGTAACACAACATAAACACAACAGAACAAATACCCAGAACCCCTTGCAGCACTAACTCTTCCGGGACGCTACAATATACACCCTGCCGCTGCACTTTGTGACTTCAATAATAAATATGGCAGTGCCATGTTGGCATTTTTTTCCATAACTAGAGTTGAAGTTGTTCTCTTATTTTGGAAAACCATGTTTTTGATTGATTGATTAAAACTTGTATTAGATTGCACAGTACAGTACATATTCCGTACAATTGACCACTAAATGGTAACACCTGAATACGTTTTTCAACTTGTTTAAGTCGGGGTCCACGTTAATCAATTTATGGTAAAGTTATGGTAAAGATGCTTTAATGCATCCAGCGGGGCATCACAACAAATTTAGGCATAATAATGTGTTAATTCCACGACTGTATATATCGGTATGGATTGATATCGGAATCGGTAATTAAGAGTTAGACAATATCGGAATATCGGATATCGGCAAAAAAGCCATTATCGGACATCTCTAATCACTAGTAAAGGTAACAACGTAACTAACACCATTAGTATATACCGCCAATATTATGAACACTGGTTATGGAGACGTACACAACTCGTTAAATGTGACAATGAGGGAATGTGTGTATACCATCCATCCTGCTGGACACGAGCACTCTCCGGTCACGTGATGACAAACTCCGCCATTCTGACACGGGCACCTCTCTTCACACTGTTGTCCATGTTTACCTGGAGGGCACAAGTCCTCACAACTGAGGACAAACACGGCATCGTCATGTTAAAATGAATGCATCCATGTGTAGACTCTGCAAAGGTATTCGAGTACCCACATTTCAGCTATTACATATGCAGTCATGTATGACATACTCTGGTTTGAACTTCTCTTAGCTCTGCTAGGCTTTTTGTTACTATCGATGTATTATCCGTCATTTGCCGAATACAAATTAAGTTTATCACTAGGGATGTGCGATATAAACGATTAACAATATAAATGATACAAATTTGGCCGACGATAGAGATTATAACACTATCGTCATATCGTGATAATGCATGCTGAAGACACAGTCTAGCTCGGTCCCTCAAATTTGACAGCGACAAGCAAACAATTGCGTCTACAAAACAACGTAGCTGACCCGTTAGTGAGTTGGCGGCACATAAAGTAAGTTTCTTCCGAGTATTATTATCACGGGTGGGGGACAAGAAATAGCTAAACATGCTGTACGCTACGTATGAAGATACAGAAGTCATGCTAACCACTAAGCTTGAGCTCCTGAATGTAAACAGAGGTGGGCACAGATCAATACAAACATTGACAGTAGTGATACCAAATATAGTATCAGTAAATGGTTGATACGAAACTGATGATACCAAGATGGCGCCCCGGAATTGTGCTCTCTTGTAGTTGTTGCTTTGTTTCTTGCATTGAACAAAGTGAGCAGAGTCCACCAAGTCATATTCCTTATGTGTTAAACATACTTGGCCAATAAATCTGATTCTGATTCGATTTATATTTGTAATATCACAAAATCTTTGTTGTTTGTGTTTCATTCATTACTTTGCGCCAGTACAATAACTGTTTTTATTTTATTCTAAAGTTTTTGCTAATTTCGACATTTAAACCTAAACAAAATCAAGGATTCCCTTCTTGGTGGTATAATGTAAGTATGCTAAATGCTTCTTTGTTGGTATGCTAAAATTAGCATGCAAACTTTGCTCTTCAACCCTAGGTTGGAGGTTTCCAACACTGTTAGCAGAGATTTACATGGTAATAAATAATACACAAATTATTTTTAATACTTTTAAATAACTCAACTGTGGTCACCATACTTGCCAACCCTCCCAAATTTTCACGGAGACTCCCGAATTTCAGTGCCTATCCCGAAAATCTCCCGGGACAACCATTCTCCCGAATTTCTCCCGATTTCCAGCCGAACAACAGTGAGGACAGCCTGTCGTCACGTCCGCTTTTCCTCCATATAAACAGCGTGCCGGCGCAGTCACGTCATAACATCTACGGCTTTTGGAGAGTGCACAACTGCGCACACAACAAGAAGGAGACGAAGCAGAAGAACGAAGAAGAGACAGTCATGGCGACGACGAGTGACAGAGAATAGAACGACGACGGACAATTCAACCCTAAACTCACTCCTCTACTGCAAATTAAATTTCACAGATGCTGCCCATACCTATGCTCCTTCAAAGGCTGTGCTACTGGCTGCAAAGCATTGCACCCCCCCCCCCCCCCATCTCCCGAAATCATAGGTCTCAAGGTTGGCAAGTATGGTGGTCACAGACAATTGATGTCTTAATCTCATAACAATCCTGCATTGAATTTGAACCCAGGCGTGAAGAAAACAAGAATTTTGACAGTTTTCAACATAAATTAAATGAATCTATATTTTTTATGTCTAATATGGCTCATATGCAGGGGCGCCGAAAAGGGGGGGTAAAGGAGACGGATTCTAGGGGCCCATGATGGAGGGGGGCCCAGAGAGGCCCCTAATGATGATGAAATTATAATACAGAAAAAATAATGACACTGTGTTGGGGGCCCTGTAAAGATTCTTTTCATGGGGCCCAAAATCCCTAGCGGCGCCCCTGCTCATATGTACTTAACTGTTCTGCATTGCAGCTCTGCTTAGCTTTTAGCTTTGACACATAGCAGGGGGCACCAACGCGGTGCCCGTGGGCACCAGGTCGCCCGTAAGACCAGATGAGTAGCCCGCTGGCCTGTTCTAAAAATAGCTCAAATAGCAGCACTTACCAGTGAGCTGCCTCTATTTTTTAAATTTTATTTATTTACTAGCGAGCTGGTCTCGCTTTGCTCGACATTTTTAATTCTAAGAGAGACAAAACTCCAATAGAATTTGAAAATCCAAGAAAATATTTTAAAGACTTGGTCTTCAATAACTGACAAAGAAACAGATAACAGATTTGGTGTCCAGTTCAAAGTGTGACATGATTTATTTAAAAATGTGAGAGTTGACTTTTGTATTTTACATGAGTTATTATTTGTACAAACATGGTGCAAAGTATTTCATGATTTGTTAAAAAATGTTAGTGGCTAGCTAGTTAAAATGGGATATTGTGATTTCACAAGACTGTCTTAGAAGTGATCATTTGAAAATGTTCAATTTGAAAAATGTGCACTTAGAGAAAATATAAAAATAAAGTGTTGCATATTGATATTTATCTGTTTCTATATATATTTATTGTGAGAAATCATTAAGATGAGATAAATATCATTAATTATTAATAATAACATAGAGTTAAAGGTAAATTGAGCTAATTGGCTATTTCTGGCAATTTATTTAAGTGTGTATCAAACTGGTAGCCCTTCGCATTAATCAGTACCCAAGAAGTAGCTCTTGGTTTCAAAAAGGTTGGTGACCCCCGCACTATAGTAATGTTGTATAGTCAGCTGCAGGAAAAGACCAAGGCTAGATGTAACATGTAATAATAAGTTCTTCATATTACTGTTAGGATTTGATGCAGACCGTCACATTGTCATTGCAGACTTACAAAGCTCCGGTGTATCCAGATGAGCACTTGCATTCTCCAGTCACATGGTGACAGCGAGCTCCATTCTGGCACTGGCATTTCTGCTGGCAACCATTACCATAGGTGTCAACGTCACATGCCTCTTCACAGCGCCAACCTTTGTACCCAGGAGTGCAGATACAGGCTCCGGTGATGGGGTTGCACAGAGCCTTGTTCTGGCACTGACATCTGTGACTGCAGTGAGGGCCCCAGTGGTCACCATCACATGCTGACGAAAATGAAGAGAAAATGATTACGATTAGAAAGCATCACCATTGTCAGAAAAATAGAATACAAAACTACACACTAAAAAATGTTGAGTTAAAAAAATAATCCAATTTTAACCCAACTGCTGGTTCAGAAAAGGACAAACCCCTTGTTTGAGTTATTTTAACTCAACATTTTGGGTACATTTTTTCAACCCAACTTTTGCGTTGAATTATTTAACCAAAAAGTTGAGTTATAACTAGAGATGTCCTAAAATATCGGACTGCCGATATTATCGGCCGATAAATGCTTTAAAATGTAAGATCAGAAATTATCGGTATCGGTTTCAAAAAGTAAAATGTATGACTTTTTAAAACGCCGCTGTACAGAGTGGTACACGGACATAGGGAGAAGTACAGAGCAGTTGCGTCTCCCAGTCATACTTGCCAACCCTACCGATTTTAACGTGAGACTCCCGAATTTCAGTGCCCCTCCCGAAAATCTCCCGGGGCAACCATTCTCCCGAATTTCTCCCGATTTCCACCCAGACAACAATATTGGGGGCGTGCCTTAAGGGCACTGCATTTGCATGCCAGCCCAATCACATAGTATCTACGGCTTTTCACACACACAAGTGAATGCCATGCATACTTGGTCAACAGCTATACAGGTCATACTGAGGGTGGCCGTATAAATAACTTTAACACTGTTACAAAAATGCGTCACACTGTGAACCCACACCAAACAAGAATGACAAACACATTTCGGGAGAATATCCGCATCCTAACACAACATAAACAAAACAGAACAAATACCCAGAACCTCTTGCAGCACTAACTCTTCCGGGACGCTACAATATACACCCCCCGCTATCCCCCCCGCCCCCCCAACCCCGCCCACCTCAACCTCCTCATGTCCCAGAGCATGTCCCAAATTCCAAGCTGCTGTTTTGAGGCATGTTAAAAAAATAATGCACTTTGTGACTTCAATAATAAATATGGCAGTGCGATGTTGGCATTTTTTTCCCATAACTTGAGTTGATTTATTTTGGAAAACCTTGTTACATTGTTTAATGCATCCAGGGGGCATCACAACAAAATTAGGCATAATAATGTGATAATCCCACGACTGTATATATCGGTATCGGTTGATATCGGAATCGGTAATTAAGAGTTGGACAATATCGGAATATCGGATATCGGCAAAAAAGCCATTATCGGACATCTCTAGTTATAACTTAATGTTGGGTTATTCCCAACCAAACTATGTGTTAAATTATTTAACTCAAAAGTTGAGTTATGCTAACTCAAAATTGGTTGATTCATAACCCAACTATGGGGTTGAATTTATTTAACACAAAAACTGAGTTATGCTCACTACAATGTTGGGTTATACCAAACCCAACTATTGGGTTGCGCAATTTAGCGCTCCTTGACCCAATAGTAGGTTAAAAATTATACATTTTACTGCTGGTTTGTTCTACTCATTCCCAACTACTGATCAAAATTATTTTTATTCCATTAAAATATACTCTAAAGCAGTGGTTCTTAACCTTGTTGGAGGTATCGAACCCCACCAGCATTCACCGAACCCTTCTTTAGTGAAAAATAAAATGTTTAGTTTTTTTTCAAATTCAAGAAAAAGTTGTTTTTTTACTGGTGCACAAAATGAACTGTGCATGAACATCACCTTGTTCAAAGAACAAAACCAACACAGTGCATGAACTCACAACAAATTACACACCTTACACACATTACCATGAATTGATTAACGTGGACCCCGACTTAAACAAGTTGAAAAACTTATTCGGGTGTTACCATTTAGTGGTTAATTGTACGGAATATGTACTGTACTGTGTAAACTGTATTGTTTCATATAATGTATTCTCTTCTTTTGCAATCTGCTAGTAAAAGTTTCAATCGATCAATCAAACAACCTGCAAATCAGATGGAAAATTAGAGGGAACATTGTTTGGGGGTATCCAGGAGCAGGTGAGCGGCCCGAACACTAATCAGAGGCAAGTGAAAACAATCAGCAGTCATGGCAACTAAAACACAAACCCAGGGGTGCTCAAAACAGGAATAGAGGGAGTCAAAAACTGGACAAACATGACAGATCATGACATGAGTAGTTCTATACAGCATGCTCAAATATTTTCATGTACATAAGATGTGTGATTGTAAATAATGTTAATGAAATTAATCCTTAATAAAATTCCCTTCAAGAAAAAAGTACCTTTTTAATAAAAAAAAGCCTTTCACCCAAAAATGCGTTACTCATTGAAAAACAACCGAACTATGGTTCATAGTTTTGAAAACCCTGAAATTGAGTTAAAATAATACCCTTATAACCCAAAAAATGGATTGCTCTTCATAAAAATAACTCCAAAACTTAACCCAGAACTCACACCAGCTAAACTAGATGTCAAGAGTAGTCCGTTTCATGTAATATATACACAGTTGCGTAGATTTTTGGTCATGTTTTCTTTCCGTTCCAGTACAGTATTTCGAAATGTTGAGTTCTCCAGTCTGGTTTCAGTCAATTTAAACGGCATTTAAAAAAAATATTCTACTGTTTTACGTCCTAAATGTGGTGCTAATTTGCATAACAAAAATTACTTCCATATGCAGAACTCACACCAGCTAAACTAGGCGTCAAGTGTAGTCCGTTTCATGTAAAATTCACAGTTGTGTAGGTTTTTGGTCATGTTTTCTTTCCGTTCCAGTACAGTATTTTGAAATGTTGAGTTCTCCAGTCTGGTTTCAGTCAATTTAAACTGCATTTTTTTTATGTTCTACTGTTTAAGTCCTAAATGTGGTGCTAATTTGCATAACAAAATAAACTTCCATATGCAGAACTCACACCAGCTAAACTAGACGTCAAGTGTAGTCCGTTTCATGTAATATTGACAGTTGTGTAGATTTTTGGTCATGTTTTCTTTCCGTTCCAGTACAGTATTTCCAAATGTTGAGTTCTCCAGTCTGGTTTCAGTCAATTTAAACGGCAAATATTTTATATATTCTACTGTTTTACGTCCTAAATGTGGCGCTAATTTGCATAACAAAATAAACTTCCATATGCAGAACTCACACCAGCTAAACTAGACGTCAAGTGTAGTCCGTTTCATGTTAAATTCACAGTTTTGTAGATTTTTGGTCATGTTTTCTTTCCGTTCCAGTACAGTATTTTGAAATGTTGAGTTCTCCAGTCTGGTTTCAGTCAATTCAAACTGCATTTTTTTTATATTCTACTGTTTAAGTCCTAAATGTGGTGCTAATTTGCATAACAAAATTACTTCCATATGCAGAACTCACACCAGCTAAACTAGACGTCAAGTGTAGTCCGTTTCATGTAATATACATAGTTGTGTAGATTTTTGGTCATGTTTTCTTTACGATCCAGTACAGTATTTCGAAATGTTGAGTTCTCCAGTCTGGTTTCAGTCAATTTAAACGGCATTTTTAAAAAATATTCTACTGTTTTACGTCCTAAATGTGGCGCTAATTTGCATAACAAAATAAACTTCCATAAGCAGAACTCACACCAGCTAAACTAGACGTCAAGTGTAGACCGTTTCATGTAAAATTCACAGCTGTGTAGATTTTTGGTCATGTTTTCTTTACGTTCCAGTACAGTATTTCCAAATGTTGCGTTCTCTAGTCTGGTTTCAGTCAATTTAAACTGCAAGTCCAAGTTTTTTTTCTAGCTTAAAGCATGTCTAGTACTAATATAGTGACACAATTTGAGATGAAGGCGGTAGAAGAAAGAGGACAACCCAGGAAGAAATGTGTGGAGAATCTTTGTTGTTGCATTACTTGCCAGGAGCCAAAATAAAGTAAATTTACCACGAGTGATTAAATGTGGACACAGATTTATTGCTATTAATCAATTGCTCCCAGTTCATGCACATTTCATTAGCCACACACAATGTTTACTTTCTTGTCCACATCACAATGTGCTCCATAGATAACTCAAATTACAGTTTAAGAAGCATATTAATTGATTCAGTAATTTCAAGTCTTTCATTTTTTAAATCTACACAATGCCAAACCCAACAACACTTTGGCTATAGTCGGACTTCATAAAGAAAAAAGAGCCGGAGGACAAGATTCAGCACATGTGAGGGTGTAACTTGATGAACACAAAGGTTTCTTTACAGCGACTATTCAATGGAGAGTGTGCACAGTTAGGAGATAGGAATATCTAGCCTCTGGTGCCGAAACTTGAATTGAACTCAATAGCCAGAACAAAAGCAATTTAAACAGTGTCTTATCTCTCAACAGTACGGCCACGCTTTTATTTTTGTTGACTCTGTTACAAGTCAGTTGCGTATTTTTTCTTTTTTTGAGGGCCTCAAGAAAGATTGAAAGAATAATAACACCAATGCACATTTTCGTATAGTGTGAAATCAATCAATTAATTCCCCGAGTAAACACTGAGCTTTGCTCATGCGCATCACTTTAAAATCTGTTTGTGTGCAGAAATCAAGTCCTCGGCATCTGGAATGTACATGAAGCTCAGAATAACTTCCAATGCGGTGTGGCGGGCAGTGACCCCAAGCAACCAAATTAATGAATCAGACCGCATCGCTCAGAATTCTTGCTTTGGGGATGCAATAAACAAACACATGTCCCTCACAGAGCACAGATAGGAAGGCCACTGCACTCGACATTGATTAGAGGCAAAATACATGGTAGTTGTACTGTGAAGTTACAGTGACTGACGACCAAACTTTCATTATAGGACTCTACTCCCAAGCTCTATATTAAGTTCAGGGAAAAGATATATATACACACTATATATACACACAGATATATTGTATATATATATATATATCAGTGCACTAGAGGCAGGTGAGGCGGGGCCTCACCTGCCATCATGGAAAGAAAAAAAATGTAAAAAGAAAAAAAAAAAAATTAAATTGTTATATGTATCCAGTGATTATACTATAAAGTTATTTTCCATTTAACTTCACCAGTTTTAGATTATTTTTATTCAAAATCGCTGAATTTTCACATTTGCCGTTCAAATACTGAGAAGAGACGGTGCGGTGAACAGCAGCCAGTTGAGGCACGTCACTCAGTGCCGCAACATGGATTGCGCAATGACTCGGCTAACTGCTGGCCTGCTGTGCAGTGAGACTGTATTGCTATATGAACTATATTATACATTTCCATAGTTTAGTTAGCTGAGGTATATAATGTACAGTGTATTTTGTCAACAACTGTATGTGTGTAAAGTATTTCTTGTGCTGAGCGATCATAAAACGGCTGCAAAAGACGCACTGGCTGAGGCTCGCCTCCTGCACCCCCGCCGTAGAATTGTTATATCAACTAAAGCCCACACTTAAACTTTCCACGTACAAGATTGAATCTATTTTAAAAAAATATTTCATAAGAAGCCAAAAAGTGCAAAAACAATAATGTTGGTGTTGGAGGAGTTGTGAATGACTGCAGGGACACAACATTAGATACACCTGCAGACTGCAGGTGTACCTAATTCACAACTCCTCCAACACGAACATTATTGTTTTTGCACTTTTTGGCTTCTTATTAAATAACTTTTGTAACCTATTTTCATGGGCTTTCCTCTTTGTGATGTTAAGTTCCTGTTATGCGCTGTTATACAGTATATGCCTTGAGCTCTTATTTTGAAGGCGCTAAGAGTGGAAGTGATGTCACGTTGCGGAGGTTTTTGAAAGAAGGTAAATAAAGTGGTCCTCGTGTAAACTGGAGCCTCCATGTTTGTTATTTTGTAGTTTCATACAGTATAGGCGACATTTATAAACCCTCGGTTACACTTTTTTAAATAGATTCAATCTTGCACGTGGAAAGTTTAAGTGAGGGCTTTAGTTGCGGCGCATGGACTTAATTTCTAAGTAAAGGTAAGACCATAATAAAGTTTTTTTTATTAAATGTGCTTTTTTGTGTGCTACAGTTTGTATGTGTAAAGTTAAAGTTAAGTTAAAGTACCAATGATTGTCACACACACACTAGGTGTAATGACATTTGTCCTCTGCATTTGACCCATCCCCTTGATCACCCCCTGGGAGGTGAGGGGAGCAGTGGGCAGCAGCGGCGCCGCGCCTGGGAATAATTTTTGGTGATTTAACCCCCAATTCCAACCCTTGATGCTGAGTGCCAAGCAGGGAAGAATGCTGATATGAGCTTTTAAACATAACCCGTTAACTGCTGCCAATCAAATGGTGAATAAGATACTCTTTAGGGTTCATATGTTTGTAAATCTGACTGTGATGAAGTCAGTGCCTCACCAGCCATCAACCTCACCGCACGTCACTGATATATATATATATATATATATATATATATATATATATATATATATATATATATATATATATATATATATATATATATATGTGTCATTATAGGACTCTACTCCCAAGCTCTATATTAAGTTCAGGGAAAAGATATATATATATATATATATATATATATATATATATATATATATATATATATATATATATATATATATATATATATATACACACACTATATATACACACAGGTATATATATATATATATATATATATATATATATATATATATATATATATATATATATATATATATATATACGTTAGGTCAGGAAAAAACACAGAGGCTATTTCATCCCTACAAGCTCTTCAGGGATCCCCCAAAGAGCAGGGAAACCTGCGAAACAGGCTTGTAGGGAAGAAATGGCCTCTGTGTTTTTTTCTGACCAAATGTATATTCCGCTACCCCGGTATTGAGCACTGTATAACGGATAAACCACAGAAACCTTGACTATATATATATATATATATATATATATATATATATATATATAATAGGGTTGCACGGTATACCGGTATTAGTATAGTACCGCGATACGAATCATATTCGGTACTATACTGCCTCTTAAAAGTACCGGTCCCGCTCCCCACCGCGCCCGCATCGTCGTCACCTCGTGTCATTGTTGGTTTTACGAGCAGACGAGCATGTTCGGTAGCGCACATTCACGGAGTACTTACAAGCAGACACAGTGTGTAGACAGAAAAGGGAGAACGGACGCATTTTGGCTTAAAAACTAACGATAAAGGTGAAGTTATAACACTGAAATGCCCTCAGGAAGAGGTGATTTAAGACATGGCTAGCTAGCTAACATCCACTGTAATGATACCAAGTACAGGTGCGTATCTAGTCGATACTACTATGATTACATCAATATTTTTTGGCATCACAACATCTTCTTTCGTTTTTTTAAATGTATATTATGTATAAATAAATCCAGGAAATATGTCCCTGGACACATGAGGACTTTGAATATGACCAATGTATGATCCTGTAACTACTTGGTATCGGATTGATACCTAAATGTGTGGTGTCATCCAAAACTAATGTAAAGTATCAAACAACAGAAGAATAAGTGATTATTACATTTTAACAGAAGTGTAGATAGAACATGTTAAAAGAGAAAATAACCAGATATTAACAGTAAATGAAAAAGTAGATTAATAATACATTTTCTACCACTTGTCCTTAATAATGTTGACAAAATAATAGAAGGGAAAATGACACAATATAATACTGCATACGTCAGCTGACTAATTAGGAGCCTTTGTTTGTTTACTACTACTAAAAGACAATTTGTCGTGTATGTTCACTATTTTTATTTAAGGACAAACGTGCAATAAGAAACATATTTTTAATGTACCCTCAGATTTTTTGTTAAAATGAAGCCAATAATGCCACTTCTTGTGGTCACCTTTATTTAGAAAAGTACGGAAAAGTACCAAAAAGTACCGAAATACATTTTGGTACAGTTACCAATAAATTGGTATGGGGACAACACTAATATATATATATATATATATATATATATTCATACATACAAACGAATACATTTATCAGCACTGTCAACGCAACAATAGCGAGTTAATGCTAATTTCCTCTATGGAACCATTTATTTCTGTGACCTTCGGCTAGCACCGTAGTGCAGGTGGCTTTCTCGACAAGAACAAAGCCATCTTCATCCGCCTCCTCTACCATCCCAGTCATCACTAGAGCAAGTTGTGTCCGAAATGCCTGACAGACAGAGGAAGAGCAAGCCGGAAAGTCCACCACTAACAACAACAACAACAAAAAAATGGGTGTCAATAACCCCAAATCTGCAACTAAGCAAATATTGTGGACTACGAGGGCCCGCCTAAAACAGATGCATGCGCCAACTGTCATGAAGACTGAGGAGGCATCTGCCAACACGCACATTCAGCATTTTTTTTTATTGTCCTTGTTTTTAAAGTGAGCTCGTGTCAGAAATGGTAAGCATGTGTTAGAGAACGTGTGTTTGTGTGTCCGTGTGTGCGTGTGTGTGTGTGCGTGCGTGTGTGTGTTCTTGTATTTCTACCCTTCTTGAGACATCAACAAGGAAAAGTACCTTCCATATGAGGACCGGTGAACAAGTTAGGACATAAATCATGGTCCCAATACGGAAAACCATTGCATCTGATAGAGAATGTCTCATTTGCACCCCTGGTGGTGAAATATATCAAAATTACGGTGGTTCCAAAAAGGAGGGATTTTTTAAATTGACTGTATGTCGGTTTTAAAAGTGCCCCTATGGCCAAAATTAATAACAAAATTTTTTTTTATTGAGACATACTGTAATAACTTGAAGTAAATAATGAAAATTACTGTAAAAAACAATTACAAACAAAAAATTCCCCCAAAAAATTATTAAGTAAAAGCTTACCTTTTTTATATTTGCATAGTTTGTATATATTACTAATGGTGTAAATACACATCTTTATATATCTAGAAAGGGTGGTCCTAAAGAGGTAGGCATTTTTCGGAGGTCTCAAGAAGGTAACACATACAAGAATGTGTGTGCGTGTGCGTGCGTGCGTGCGTGCGTGCGTGCGTGCGTGCGTGCGTGCGTGCGTGCGTGCGTGCGTGCGTGCGTGCGTGTGTGCGTGCGTGTGTGTGTGTGTGCGTGTGACGGAGTCTTTGTGTCCATTTTGTGATGAGTTGTTTAAAAAAGCATAATGTTTATTTAACACAAATTTGCATAAAGCAAATAAATATATATATATACACACACACTTATATATATATATATATATATATATATATATATATATACATATATATATATATATATATATATATATATATATATATATATATATATATATATATATATATATATATATTGGGGCTGTCAAAATGTGTGATTAATCACAAAAAAAAATCATGTACACACTTAATTTAATCATGCAGTTTGTTCTGCCCATCAAAGCTCTTTTTTGGGACGGCGTGGCGCAGTGGAAGAATGGCCGTGCGCGACCCAAGGGTCCCTGGTTCAATCCCCACCTAGTACCAACCTCGTCATGTCCGTTGTGTCCTGAGCAAGACACTTCACCCTTGCTCCTGATGGGTGCTGGTTAGCGCCTTGCATGGCAGCTCCCTCCATCAGTGTGTGTGTGAATGAGTAAATGTGGAAGTAGTGTCAAAGCGCTTTGAGTACCTTGAAGGTAGAAAAGCGCTATACAAGTACAACCCATTTATTTATCATTTTACCTTAACTGCTATATTGTCAGTGATCAGATCAATGCATATATATATATATATATATATATATATATATATATATATATATATATATATATATATATATACTGTATATATGCATATAAAAATGAGTGACGAGACTCCGACTGGTGTGCTGACTGGCAAATTTCATTCCAAAATACAGTCTGACAGAAGTTTAGGTAAAACTGTTACCGAGTTTTGTGCAAATAGAATAGGCTTTTTATTGAAATGGCATGCATTCAAGTAAAACGTTTAAAAATGTTCCTGTGGATGACATCCTATCAATAACATTTTGTGTGTTTTTTGTCATTGTTTACAAACTCAGAAAGTAAGTCTCTGGATACAGGAAAGCTTCGAGGCCAAAACCCAAATAATTGGAATGGGAGCCGATAGTAGTTTCTTTTCTTTTGTTTAGTTACTATCTTGCCACTCTTTTTGTGAAAAAAATGTTTGTAGCATTCAATACCACCAATCATCATCATATAACTCAATACTAGCAAATTATACATTTAATAACAAAAACTGTATAAAAATGTGTTTGTTTTAGTTGCTTGCTATGACACATTTTCACTTCTATGATCTATTGTCAAAGTATCCGATCGGGACTCAAAATCAGATCAGACCTGAGGTGAAAAAATCTGAACGCATCGGAGGCCAAAAAAAATTGTTTATTGGGATATCTCTTGTTTAAATGTATATGATTATCATAACAATCTGCTTTGCGGAAATTCACTTACCAGGGGAATGTAATCTCCACCACAATCGAGAAGGTTATATATATTGTATATATTCTGTATACCAAATATATTGCAAGATATGGTTTGAATCAAAATTTGTGTTGAATTGCAAATTGTTGGCCAAACGATTGCTGCATTTAGTCTGAAGTATTAGCATTAAACGTTCAAGCTTGTAGCCACATTCCCTATCTCTACTGTACAAAGCGGGCACACTGCTTTAGTCTTCTTGACGTGTCTTTTACTTCATGTGTCCGTTGTACGGACACTTTAAAGCAGGGGTCGGCAAAATGTTGAAAGAGTCATACTGGACCAAAAATACAAAAAATAAATCTGTCTGGAGCCGCAAAAAATGCAAAGCCTTATATAAGTGTTATAATGAAGGCAACACATGATGTAAGTGTCTATATTAGCTATAATAGCCTACTATCAAAATGACTATGTGTCGCAGGCTGACGCAAATCTTTGTTGACAGAAAAGTAATACATATTCATATTCAACAAATTTTTAACATTGGACAACATTACTAAAACAGAGGTGTGATAACTCCTGGAAAATACTGGTTAGAATAGCCAAAGGTAAAGTTAAAGTAAAGTTAAAGTACCACTGATAGTCACACACACACTAGGTGTGGTGAAATTACTCTCTGCGTTTGACCCATCCCCTTGTCCCACCCCCTGGGAGGTGAGGGGAGCAGTGAGCAGCAGCGGTGGCTGCGCTCAGGAATCATTTTGGTGATTTAACCCCCAATTCCAACCCTTGATTCTGAGTGCCAAGCAGGGAGGTAATGGGTCCCATTTTTATAGTCTTTGGTATGAGTCGATCTCAGGGCGGACACTCTAACCACAAGGCCCCTGAGAAGGTTAAGCTAAAGATAAGATAAAGATAAGATAAGATGAAGATGTGTGTGTTCAAGTTGAAGGACACGGAAACTGCAAATAAAATGACCTCAAATATACCTAAAATACGAGGCATAATGATGCATTATGTACATACAGCTAGCATAAATAGCATGTTAGCTTGCAGTCATGCAGTGACCAGATATGTCTGATTAGCACTCCACACGAGTCAATAACATCAACAAAGCTCACCTTTGTGCATTCACGCACAGAGGTGGGTAGAGTAGCCAGAAATTGTACTCAAGTATGAGTACTGTTACTTTAGAGATTTATTACTCAAGTAAAAGTAATGAGTAGTCACCCAAATATTTACTTGAGTAAAAGTAAAAAGTATGTTGTGAAAAAACTACTCAAGTACTGAGTAACTGATGAGTAACATACACACACATATCATATATATATATATATATATATATATATATATATATATATATATATATATATATATATATATATATATACACATACATTGATATATACAGTATATCATTTATATTTATTTATTTTGCCGTTTTTGTTTACATGTTAAAGGTGTTTTAATGAATATACATGCATGTTTAACACATATAGATTCCTTTCTTTCATGTTGACAAGAATATAAGTTGGTGTATTACCTGATTCTGATGACTTGCATTGATTGTAATCAGACAGCAGTGCTTAACGTCCACGTTTTCAAATGGAGGAGAAAAAAAGTTCCTCCTTTCTGTCTAATACCACATGAAAGTGGTTGGTTTTTGGTATCTTATTTGTCCAGCTTCCATATTCGTTTTCACACACTTTACAAGAAATATATTGGCGGCAAATTCCGTAGCTTGCTAGCTTGTTTGCGCTGGCTTTCGGAGACTCTTGTTTTGAAAGCGCAGGCGCGATGGAGCGGCACTTTTATTGTGAAGACAGGAACTGTGCAGTCAGTCTTTAGGCTTGTGACGGGATGTACGTTTGAAATAAAAAAAGTGTCTTTTTTCCTTCACACTTTTGATTGATTGATTGAAACTTGTATTAGTAGATTGCACAGTACAGTACATATTCCGTACAATTGACCACTAAATGGTAACACCCCAATAAGTTTTTCAACTTGTTTAAGTCAGGTCATGTGACCGCCTGGCTCTGTTTGATTGGTCCAACGTCACCAGTGACTGCATCTGATTGGTGGAACGGAGTCAAACGTCACTAGTGACTGCATTTTATTGGTGGAACGGAGTGAAACGTCACCAGTAACGCAGGCACTTTGAAGGTCTGTCTGACAGACCAAAACAAACAAAGCGTGCATTAGCAGATCGATAAAAATTAGTAGCGAGTAGCGAGCTGAATGTAGATAAAAGTAGCGGAGTAAAAGTAGCGTTTCTTCTCTATAAATATACTCAAGTAAAAGTAAAAGTAAGTTGCATTAAAACTACTCTTAGAAGTGCAATTTATCCCAAAAGTTACTCAAGTAGATGTAACGGAGTAAATGTAGCGCGTTACTACCCACCTCTGTTCACGCACAGCATAAAAGTTTGATGGACAAATAGAGACAAAGAAGGAGTGGCATAAAACACGTCTTTCTGTGGCAGCATCAAGGAAAGTTGTACATGTAAACAAACGACGGTGCGTTCAAGGACTTGGTGCCCGGCAAATACTCTCATCCATGAGGCGTGTTTAATGTAAACAGTGGGATTTCTAACAATTAGGAAGGTTTGTGTCATGTTTGTCCTCCTACAAAAAACATATTAGAGCAAAATATATATTTTTTTCCTCATCTTTGTCCATTTTCATACATTTTTGGAAAAAAAAAAAGAGCCACGAGGGCGGCGCGAAAGAGCCGCTTTTGACTGTGCGAGAAATGTAATTACGAGGACATCTACCCTTAAACCCAGAGATAAAAAACAACTACCATACCAAAATGCACCAATTTAAAAATTGAATCCTTAAGTTTTTTTATTGGATCACATCCTCTTTTCCGCTAAATAAACTCAGCCTGGGAATGTAAACGCCCAGAATGCTAATCACAGCACACCGTGCCAACAAGTCCACCATTCGGAAGCTGTTCAAGTGATTAACAAGCGCCTTTCATTCTGCTTCACTTTGACCTGATAAAAAAAAAAGCAAAAAAAAAAAAAAGCACATACCTCCTTTTCCTCAGGCAGTCTGGTTTGTGTGGCGACCACAGACAAAGGGGAGGAGGAGAATAGAGATACTAACATGCACATGTAAAACCCTCCTGCTTTCAAGTCCACTACTGTGGTAGCCTTGTGAAACTTGACCTAGATTAAAGAAAGGCCAAACTCCGGAAGCTTCAGGGGTCTCATTGGCTCGTCTGAAAACAGCTTTTTCATTATTCTTCTCCCCATTCAAGTGGGTTATGTAGAACTAATTGTTAATTATGGTTAGAACAGCAAATAAAGTCAACACACAATGTTGTCATAATTACAATATTGCAATAATGTCACGTTGTGCTCCATGTACTCCATTTTAGCTGCTGTTTTTTTTTTTTTTTTTGGGGGGGGGTTTTCTCACTGAACCTGCACAAAAGGGGTGGAATGGGGGTGGGCTAAGAGGAGAACAGGACTGCAAGTGTTTTTTTTTTTCATGGAGTTGGTGATTACCCAAGCTACAAGGCATGGTGCACTCATGAGAAACTATTTTCTCATTGGTACAGAGGATTCACGGTGAGGGGGAAAAACATCTGTAGTCTTCCACCACTTTCCCAAACCGAGCTCGGCTGACATCACAATAAAACTATTTCACCAGTGGACACACTTTCAACGGGTAGGCCTTGCATGATGTCATGAACCAGGGGTATCAAAGTCAAGGCCCGGGGGCCAAATCCGGCCCACGGATTAATTTTCTATGGCCTCCGGGATGATATTTCATTAGTATTAGAACCGGCCCGCAGGCCACAGCTGCCAATACTGATGGCGTATTGGCGCTAGGAATTTTCTAAATGGGGACCCAGGGACCACATCAAGTCATACAAATGGGGTCCCACAATAAATCTTTGGGGTCCCACTTTTTGGTAAACGTTTTGAAAACAAATGATAAATGTATGCATTATCCTGTTATATCTCACAAGGTTGTCATAAATGTTACTTAATTCATTAAAAAAAATAATACAAAAGAAAACACATTTTTATGCATACCGTATTTTTCGGAGGATAAGTCGCTCCGGAGTATAAGTCGTACCGGCCGAAAATGCATAATAAAAAAGGAAAAAAACATATATAAGTCGCACTGGAGTATAAGTTGCATTTTTGGGGGAAATTTATTTGATAAAACCCAACACCAAGAATAGACATTTGAAAGGCAATTTAAAATAAATAAAGAATAGTGAACAACAGGCTGAATAAGTGTACGTTATATGACGCATAAATAACTAACTGAGAACGTGCCTGGTATGTTAACGTAACGGTTTTTTTTTAATCACTATATTAGTCTACTTATACCTGCATTGTCCTTTCCATCCTTACACTTTCCATCATTGTAACTGAGCTACTGTGTTGAACAATTTCCCTTATGGATCATTAAAGTTTGTCTAAGTCTAAGTCTAACATATTATGGTAAGAGTCATTCAAATAACTATAACATATAGAACATGCTATACGTTTACCAAACAATCTGTCACTCCTAATCGCTAAATCTGATGAAATCTTATACATCTAGTCTCTTACGTGAATGAGCTAAATAATATTATTTGATATTTTACGGTAATGTGTTAATAATTTCACACATAAGCCGCTCCTGAGTATAAGTCCCACCCCCGGCCAAACTATCAAAAAAAAACTGCGACTTATAGTCCGAAAAATACGGTATATACATTTATTTCATTATAAACATTCATTCACTTTTTTTTTCCTTCATGGATCTAAACTTTACCGCTGCCTGTATTTTTTTCTATATTTTTATTGTAATATTTTCAGAATGTGTTTGTTCTAGTTTTGGCCAAAGTAAGACAAAGAAAACAATCTGAAGTTGTCTTTATTTTTTAGTTTTAAAACCATGATTTTAATAGCCCGGCCCGCGTGTGCACATATTTTCCTCCATACGGCCCCTGAGCTAAAATGGGTTTGATACCCCTGTCATAAACGATTGCTTGTACAAGTTGTGCTACTAAGAAACGATTATTTGATTTGATTGTCATTCACAAACAAGGACGGGGCGAGGGTCACCACTTTGTGAACAAATGTGTGAGCAAATTGTCTAACAGTTTAAGAACAACATTTCTCAACGAGCTATTGCAAGGAATTTAGGGATTTCACCATCTACGGTCCGTAATATCATCAAAAGGTTCAGAGAATCTGGAGAAATCACTGCACATAAGCGATGATATTACGAACCTTCGATCTCTCAGCTGGTACTGCATCAAAAAGTGACATCAGTGTGTAAAGGATATCACCGTATGGGCTCAGGAACACTACAGTTGGTCACTACATCTGTAAGTGCAAGTTAAAACTCTACAATGCAAAGCGAAAGCCATTTATCAACAACACCCAGAAACGCTGCCAGCTTCGCTGGGTCCGAGCTCATCTAAGATGGACTGATGCAAAGTGGAAAAGTGTTCTGTGGTCTGACGAGTCCACATTTCAAATTGTTTTTGGAAACTGTGGACATCGTGTCCTCCGGAACAAAGAGGAAAAGAACCATCCGGATTGTTATAGGCGCAAAGTTCAAAAGCCAGCATCTGTGATGGTATGGGGATGTATTAGTGCCCAAGACATGGGTAACTTACACATCTGTGAAGGCACCATTAATGCTGAAAGGTTCATACAGGTTTTGGAGCAACATATGTTGCCATCCAAGCAACGTTGTCATGGACGCCCCTGCTTATTCCAGCAAGATAATGCCAAGCCACTTGTTACAACAGCGTGGCTTCGTAGTAAGAGTGCAAGTACTAAACTGGCCTGCCTGTAGTCCAGACCTGTCTCCCATTGAAAATGTGTGAAGCTTATGAAGCTTAAAATACCACAACAGTGCCCGGACTGTTGAACAACTTAAGCTGTACATCAAGCAAGAATGGGAAAGAACTCCACCTGAAAAGCTTCAAAAATTGGTCTCCTCAATTCCCAAACGTTTACTGAGTGTTGTTAAAAGGAAAGGCCATGTAACACATGGTAAAAATTCCCCTGTGTCAACTTTTTTGCAATGTATTGCTGCCATTAAATTCTAAGTTAATGATTATTTGCACAAAAAAAAAAGAAGTTTCTCAGTTCGAACATTACATATCTTGTCTTTGCAGTCTATTCAATTGAAAATAAGTTGAAAAGGATTTGCAAATCATTGTATTCTGTTTTTATTTACGAATTACACAACGTGCCAACTTTACTGGTTTTGGGTTTTGTAGTATACAAACAACTAGCAACCCAGCACTGTCCTCACGTCCTAGTTTACATGTATTTATAAATTTTTTATACATTCATTTATCTTGGGTAAGACAATTAAGAACATATTTTCTTTTGCAGTGGTGACTCAGCGAAGAAGCAGCATTTACATGACAGAGATGAAGTGTGATCAACTCTCATGCGCCAACAAAAATTTGCGCTATAGATTACTCTCAACAGTTACAAGTGTTCTCAACGTGCAGGGGTAGGATGTTTAAAATGGACAAACACTTTTAAAATATACAAGGAGAATTTCTGCAACTTGTGGACGACAAAACAGACGCCTTTGGTGTTGTTTCTTTCTGTAATTATAATTATTAATATTATTATTTCTAATTGATTAAAACAGTACAGCAATTTGACAATGAGGCTTAAAGTATGTTATTTTCCTGCCATCTAGTGTCTACTTTTAATTCAGTGTTGTATAGAGTTGTACGGTAATGTAATGTAGTGTAGTACCGCGATACTAATGAATTATATTCGGTACTATACCGCCTCTGAAAAGTACCAGTTCCCGGGCATGACGGCGTGTCGTCACATCGTGACATTGCTGATTTTACGAGCAGAGGAGCATGTTCGGCAGCGCACATTCACGGAGTACTTACAAGCAGACACAGTGTGTAGACAGAAAAGGGAGAACGGACGCATTTTGGCTTAAAAACGAAAGATAAAGGTGAAGTTATAACACTGAAACGCCCACTGGAAAGGGTGCTTTAAGATATGGTTAGCTAGCTAGCGGCTAAAGTCCAGCCCCAGTCTGCAGTGTTTTAGCTACTTCTAAATCACTAATCCTCGCCTCCATGACGACAAAAAAAGTACGTTTCTTAGAAGTATCATCCCTGCAGGACGAGGAATAGCTAAACATTCTTCACTACACACCGTAGCTCACCGGCGTCACAATGTAAACAAACGCCATTGGTGGATCCACACCTAAGATCCACTGTAATGATATCAAGTACAGTAGCGTATCTAGTCGATACTACTATGGTTACATCGATATTTTTTGGCATCACAACAACTTTTCAAATGTATATTATGTTTATAAACTCAGGAAATATGTCCCTGGACACATGAGGACTTTGAATATGACCAATGTATGATCTGTAACTACTTGGTATCGGATTGATGCCCAAATTTGTGGTATCATCCAAAACTAATGTAATGTTTCAAACAACAGAAGAATAAATGATTATTACATTTTAACAGAAGTGTAGACAGAGCATGTTAAAAGAGAAAGTAAGCAGATATTAACAAGTAGATTAATAATTCATTTTCTAACACTTGTCCTTAATAATGTTGACAAAATAATAGAATGATAAATAACACAATATGTTACTGCATACGTCAGCAGCTAAATTAGGAGTCTTTGTTTGTTTACTTACTACTAAATGACAAGCTGTCATGTCTTTTGATCATGTTTTGTTTGGCTATGTTCTGTTTGGTTTTTGGACTCTTTTTAGTTTCTGTTTACGCTCCATTGTTTCAGTTACCATGCCGACCCATTAGTTTTCACCTGTTTCTGTTGGACTCATGCACCTGTTTTCAATCACCACATGACTATTTAAGCTTGTCATTTTCTGTTGGTCGTCCTGGCGACAGTACCCATGTTACCCATGTTACCCCTGTTACTCATGCTTTCATTCCATGCCATTGTTCCATGCGCGTTTTTCACGTCACAGTAGGTGTTTTCTTGGTTTTATGTCCATAGTTCTGCCTTTGTGCTAGTTTATGTTTATACGCTAAGTTTGTATCTCCGCCTTGTGTGCGCTTTTTGTTTGTTCCTTTTTTGAGTAAAATTAAAGATGTCTTTACCTTCACGCCATGGCCGATACAATTCCTTTGCATTCCGGGAAAACAAACCACACCATTGTCCACGTCGTGACACAAGCTGTCTTGTATGTTCACTATCTTATTTAAGGACAAACTTGCAATAATAAACATATGTTTAATGTACCTTAAGATTTTTTGTTAAAATAAGCAGATAATGCCATTTTTTGTGGTCCCCTTTATTTAGAAAAGTACCTAAAAGTACCGAAAAGTATCTAAATAATTTTGGTACCAGTACCGGTACCAAAATATTGGTATCGGGACAACACTAGTGTTGTATAAAACGAGTAAAATATCAATACAATATTTGTTTTTTTTAATTATTTGCTTTTTGAGGTTAAAGTTACAACTTAAAACTTTGATAACATATCCATAAAATCACTAGTTCACTCAATATTAGAGACCAAAAAATAGGCCCTTAAAACATTCTAACTTTTGCCACAACTTTCTGAAAAAACTGCCACGAATTAAGGCATTTTAGGTAGCAAGACTCACAAAAAAAGTTTGCAACATCTTGGAGGGACTGATATATGTCAATCTTTACAACAAAGCAATACACAAAACCTTACAAAAACTATTTTCTTTATGATTTACAGGATGTGTAATGTTTCTTAGTTCCACGATCTGAATTTAAGGCATTTATTGCTATTCTGTGTCCAGTGTCACAAGCTCTATCGCCCCAGGACATTTCAGGCCACACGATTTTCTGCTTTTATTTATGCTCCCCTTGGAACCCATCTACCCCCGTTTCCTGTTGTCGCTCCCTAAATTGACCCTCAGACATATTGTTGGAACCCGCTGACCTGAAAATCAGTTAATGGAGTGCTTTGAAGAAATTCAAGTATCTAAGAAGAGTACATTGAGATTAAATGCAGACTAAGTCCAGCTGTGACCATCATCTGGGTCAGAGGTTCTCTAACTTTGTGGGACCACGGACCTTTTTAAAGTAGAGAACAGTTTCCAGGGGCCCCCCTCATAATTAAAAAAAATAAATAAAATAGAATCTAACTTTAATAAATTATGTTTTTCAAGTAATAAATCTTAAAGCTTACGGAAAATGACCATATCTGCTTCGGATTGGAATAATAGCTATCTTACCAATAGGGAATTGTACAAACTGTACAAATGTACAAACCCTTTGATGTGGCGTGCTGCAAGGGAATTGCCTTGGGTCACTTTTATTTACTCTTTTCACAAATTATTTGCCTTTTGTTTTAGTGAATTCCACCATTGTTCTAAACCAGGGGTATCAAACTTGTTTTCATTGAGGGCCACATCGCAGTTTTGTCTGCTCTCAAAAAAAAAGTATAAGGATTCGGCTCATGATATAGCATTTTATTATTTTTACATTCGCTTAAAAAAAACAAAATACATTTTAGTGTAAAAAAAACTCGCTAAGTTGCCAGAATTTTATCGTAAAAAAAGTTGCAGTGTTTTTTTTACGGAATATTACTATAAATGGAACGGAAAATCAGTACCACTCTTTTACAGTAAAATCTAGAGTTGTTGATTTTATAGTGTATTACTGTAAACGAAAACAGTACCAAAATTGTTTTTTTTTCAGTAAAAAAAACAACAACTGGCAGCTCAGTTGCCAGAATTTTACCGTAAAGTCTATTGTCATTTTTACAGTGCACAATTTGATAACATTCTTTGAAATCATAAGTCAAGCTGATATTCAAGTACTTATTTTTTTTTTTTTTTTTTAAATATGATAACATTTTGCTGCATTATTAGATATTACATTACAAAATATATGTATATAAAGATAAGCATGCAGTTCATGTATATTTTGAATGTCAAACTGAAAAGAACATATATTTAATAAGAAAATATTCTTTATTCAAATATAAAATTATGTCGTGGGCCAGATCTGGCCGCCAGGCCTTGAGTTTGACACCTGTGTTCTAAACGCTGATGATTCCACTATTTATTCCTCCGCAAAAAACTCTTTGTTGATTAAAAATTGGATTAAAAAAAATCTGGTGTCTCCCCCCAATTTGTCACGTTTCATGTGTTAGGTAATGTGCTTTATAAATAAAGTTGATTTGATTTGATTTGATAAACTGTGAATATAGTGTTCATGAAGAATCGGAAGTGTCTGGAACAAAATAGCAGTGACAACTTGAAGATATATAAACAGTGTACATTTTTAAAAGATAAAATAGGATACCTTTGGAGAAGGAGGCGCGTGGTTTCATTTGCAATCTAAAAACGCCTCCTAAAAGAAAATCTTGCAGACAGACTCAAAATACTGGTTATAAAAGTGACTGTGGACTTATGTAGCAAAATGTTCACCAAAGCATAGCCAATACATATCATCTGGACCACAAGGAAGTGTTTAAATATAGATTAAACCCACCATTGGTCCCCTTTAGCTGTAAAGGGTAGGATCAAATATTCTGTTATTAATTTTATAAGAACAAATATTTTTAAAAAAAGTCAAAATTCTTCACAGCGCAGACGTTAACCAACATTATACGTCGACTATATGTCGCTTTTTAATACCTCCTTGTCAAGCTCATTTAAAGCAGAATACCTTGCAGTACACTGTAGAGCAGAGGTCGCCTACCCCTCGATCGCCATCTATCACTCAATCTTTGGGACCCTATGCGAAAATATTGTGCGATACTACATGCAAACGCGCGTTGCATGACAGTCTCAAAAATCATCGCACTGCATCAATGTATTAAGACTGATTGTTGCAACACATCGGACATTTTCTAGCATCCCACATCAAACAACGCTTCCCTCAACCACGAGTCCATGACCATCATCGCACGCCTGCGGCGGTAAACTAACAAGCCTAACACTAGACTAGTCTGTGAACGTTGTTCCAAGGTAGGGACTTTGTGTTGATTTATTGTGAATACAAAACTAAACACTGACATGTGCAAAGGCAGTAATATATGATAAAACATTGCGATGACGTAAGACTCGTCCCCATATGACATAGGATGAACAAATGCAGTACTAAGACTATTGTAGCCATAAACAGTTAGCTTCTACAGCTGGGATGCACAAAGTGCGGCACAGAGGACATCTGTGGCCCGTGACTCGATTGTCATTGGCCCTAAATACATTACAAAAAAAACACAAAAAACACCGGCAAAAGTTGGGAAAACAGCAAAAAACACAATGAGAAAAAAATGAAATGATATATATATATATATATATATATATATATATATATATATATATATATATATATATATATATATATATATATTAGGGCTGCAACTAACAACTAAGTTGATAATCGATTAATCTGTCGATTATTACTTCGATTAATCAATTAATAATCAGATAAAAGAGACAAACTACATTTCTATCCTTTCTAGTATTTAATTGAAAAAAAAACAGCATACTGGCATCATACTTATTCTGATTATTGTTTCTCAGCTGTTTGTAAATGTTGCTGTTTATAAATAAAGGTTTATAAAAAAAATAAAAAAATAAATTAAAATTCAAAATTGCCTCTGCGCATGTGCATAGCATAGATCCAACGAATCGATGACTAAATTAATCGCCAACTATTTTTTATTATCAATTTGAATCGAGTTAATCGATTAGTTGTTGCAGCCCTAATATATATATATATATATATATATATATATATACACACACACACACACACACACACACACACACACACACACACACACACACACACACACACACACACACACACGCACATATAAAACATAGTTGATGCAGGGGTAAATCTTGTTTTTGGCTCGGACCAGGGATCTCTCTATTTTGCTCACTTAAGAGAAACCACGTGCTCGTGCTTAAAAAAATCAGCTTTGGAAGCGCTATCAAGTCAAGTGTGCATGTATTTTATTACAAGTTTAGTTTATATATATATATATATATATACGACTTGTCCAGGGTGTACCCCGCCTTCCGCCCGATTGTAGCTGAGATAGGCTCCAGCGCCCCCCGCGACCCCGAAGGGAATAAGCGGTAGAAAATGGATGGATGGATGGATATATATATACATATATATATATATATATATATATATATTTATTTATTTATATACCCCGCCTTCCGCCCGTGTGCAGTTGGGATAGGCTCCAGCACCCCCCGCGACCCCAAATGGGACAAGCGGTAGCAAATGGATGGATGGATGGATGTATATATGTATATATAGTCAAGGTTACTGTGGTTTATCCGTTATACAGTGCTCAATACCGGGGTAGAGCGGAATAATACTCCCCTGAAGAGCAGGGAAACCTGCGAAACAGGCTTGTAGGGATGAAATAGCCTTCGTGTTTTTTCCTGATCTAACGTATATATATATATATATATATATATATATATATATATATATATATATATATACATACATACAGTACACTGTATATATACTGTATATATATATATATGGTATATAGGCTCCAGCCTCCCACGAAGGTTCCAGCCCCCCACAACCCTGAGAGGGACAAGCGGCTTGTCTTACTATACAGCAAGTAAACTGGGACTGTTTTTGTGTGTTTGGAATCTGCATAGGTCCTGAAAATTTGAAATCAACCATAGAGGCATGGCGGAGATATTTATAAAATAATCTTGTCTCCAAACGGCCCGTTTGGAATTTGCACCGTTTGTGTTGTTTTCCTCCACAGATATCTCCATATGTGGTAGAGATTTACGGTAGATTTATGGTAGAGCTCTTTCCTATCTCCATATTTGAACGATTGTAAAACGTATCCAAGAGCAGAAAAGCAATACAACATTTACTGCTCAAACTCTACACTCACTCTCACTTGTTTTAATGCTACGCTCAAGCTGCTTGACCATCGCGAAGAAAAACGGATGTGAAGTCATATGCAACCCTCTTCAATGCCATGGATTAGTTCCTTTCAACTTTAATCTGAAATGTTGGAATACAACGAACTCTCATTAACACTGAAGTCGCTGCTATTAACATTTCAGTTTGTTTCTTGTATCCTAAGTACTAAGGTTGTACGGAAGACCGGTGCTAGTATAGTATCGCGGTACTAATGAATCAAAAACTGTACTATACTCTGTTTGAAAAGTACATGACGGCGCGTCGTCAGGTCATGACATTGCTGGTTTTACAAGCAGAGGAGCATGTTCGGCAGCGCACAATTACGGAGTACTTACAAGCAGACACAGTGTGTAGAGAGAAAAGGGATAACGGACGCATTTTGGAGCTAAAAATTGACGATAAAGGTGAAGCTATAACACTGAAACGCCCTCAGGAAGAGGTGCTTTAAGACATGGCTAGCTAGCTAGCAGTGAACAGTCACCCGCAGTCGGCAGTGTTTTAGCTATTTCTAAATCACTAATATTCGCCTCCGTGGCAACGAATAAAGTGAGTTTCTTACAAGTATCATCCCTGCAGTATGTGGAATAGATAAACATGCTTCACTACACACCGTAGAAGGATACAACAGCACACCGGCGTCACCGGTAAACAAATGCCATGGGTGGATGTATACCTGACATCCACTGTAATGATACCAAGTACAATAGCGTATCTCGTTGATACTACTATGATTACATCGATATTTTTTATCGTCACAAAATCATTTTTCTTTAAAAAAAAAAATCTTATTATGTTTATAATCTCGGGAAATATGTCCCTGGACACATGAAGACTTTGAATATAAGTTATTCTGAAGATGAGAACCTCAGAAGGCCGTATGACTTTAAACATCCAAGATGGCGAACAAACTTGAAACAAATGTGCTTGTCTGTTACTGGTGTGAAAGCATGGAATTCTCTAAAGACTTAAAAAGTTGCAAGAATATTTTGGAATTTAAAAAGAGTTACAAAAAGAGACAACTTGTTATGATCCGCTGCCCGGATCATAGTTTGTTTATGTTTTCAAGTTGTGTGTGTTTTCAGCACCTTGATTTTGTTTGTTTCTGTTGCCATGACTGCAGATTGTGCTCAGCTGCCTCTGGTTAGTGTTCGAGACGCTCACCTGTTGTCCGGGCACTAATCAGAGGGCTATTTAGTCTTTGCCCTGGCCTCACTCGGTCTGGCTTCCTAATTTGCTGTATGCAACAGATGACGACTATTTTGATTCCTGCTAGCTTTCACGCTATGCTATTTTTGCTTGCTAGCTCCCACGCTAGTCCCTTTGTTTTTTTGCCTTCCGTGCTATGAGCACGTTTTTGTTTGTTCCCCATATGATTTATATCTTAAATAAATCATTTTCCTACCTGCAAGCTGTGTCCGAAGCCGTCTGCATCCCTGGGAGAACAACATCCGCATCACCATGCGACCCCGTTGTTACACAACTAGCATTATATCAAACTGACTTTTGATTTTGATTGGATGTGTCATTGTGAAAATGCTTAAACGAAAATTAAAAAGTATGTTGGAGTTCGGGTGTTGGTAGAGGGAACAGTGATTAAGTCATCTAAAATAATCTGTGTTAGAAAAGGGGGGCGGATAAATATAAGAATATTATTATTATATCTGCTCCTTTCTGATCATGGAAATGTACAGGAAACAAAAAAAATATGAAAGTGTGAACTGTACGTGGCTTGTATATATGCATTTTCATGAAAGGAATAAAAAGAAATGATGATGATAATGGTGATGATGATGAATATGACCATCCATCCATCCATTTTCTACCGCTTATTCCCTTTGGGGTCGCGGGGGGCGCTGGAGCCTATCTCAGCTACAATCGGGCGGAAGGCGGGGTACACCCTGGACAAGTCGCCACCTCATCGCTGTATGATCCTAAATACTTGGTATCGGATAGATATTTTAAATCTGGGGTATCATCCAAACTAATGTAAAGTGTCCAAACAACAGAAGTGATTATTACATTTTAACAGAAGTGTAGATAGAACGTAAGCAGCTATTAACAGTAAATGAACAAGTGGATTAATAATTCATTTTTACAGCTCGTCAAAATAATAGGATGAGAAATGACACAATATGTTACTGCATACGTCAGCTGACAAATTAGGAGCCTTTGTTTGCTTACTTACTACTAAAAGACAAGTTGTCTAATATGTTCACTATTTTATTTAAGGACAAACTTGCAATAAGAAACATATGTTTAATGTACCGTAAGATTTTTTTGTTAAAATAAAGCCAATAATGCAATTTTTTGTCGTCCCCTTTATATAGAAAAGTATCGAAAGGTTTCGAAAAGTATCGAAATACTGGTACCGGGACTACTAAGTAGTACGTCACTTTGGCTACTTCTCCAGGAAAGTATACTGTATTCATGTCTGCATACTTAAACCATTCAAAAGTACAGCATTTATAATCGCATCATGTGTCTTTGTGTTGTGGAGACACACAGTAAGAAGATACTTAACCCTTTCCCCCTGAGGAAAGTTTCACAGAAAAGCTCACACAAACAAAAGCTTGTGGCTTCACAGACAGTAACAGCTGGAGGACTTACCACTGGAGCAGTTGGAGCCCCCCCATCCAGGCTCACACTGACAGGTGTTGGGGGCCATACAGCGACCGTGAACACAGCTCTCTGAGCATTGAGCTGGAAAGCGAGGGAGAGAATACAAGCGAGAGATGAGCTGGTGAAACATGATGCATGTTCAGAATAAGTCTAACACAAGTAAAACACATGCAAGTACGAGAACCTGAATTTCAGAGTTGCAACAGACCTCTTGGTATTCTTACAGATAACATAATCTATGCGAAAATAAGTAAAAATCTTGCGTGCATTATGACAACCCGTGCAGGAATAGGACAAAGGAATCGTCATATTGACACATATGGTTTTCTACACCAAAATTCATCTATTTATTATTATTCCTCGACTTCTTCCCCTCCAGATTTTGGCGCTCTCTACCTTCCACATTTTTCATCCGAATCAAACCGTTCCAACTTCAAACTGTTCAGCCTATTCGGGAATCGCGGGCTTTCCCTTGACAAATTCCAAAAATTCCCAGATTTCCCAGAATTCCAGGATGTTTGGCCTTTCTGCCGGAATTGTGCCCTTATATGGGGAATTAAGGGTGTTTACCTATGCAAATTACGGAATTAAGGGTGTTTACATATGCATATTGCCGAAATAAGAGCGTGTTTATATACAAATTATGATGGACACGCACGCGCTAACCATTTGGCATTCAGCAACTTAAGAACAGCAGGTGGGAACAATTTGGTCGTTTAAGAACACGTCATGAATTTGAATGGACTCCTCTTAGGAAATCACTTAGGAAAAAAGATAAGAGGAAAAGTTAGGAACTTATTGCTGAATGGGGCCCACTGATTTTATATTTAAGAAATGTTCACAGCTATTTGGTTGATTAAGTGGTCTTGTCGGAACATTGTATTGTTCATTGTGCATACATGTTATCTCTGTGCTTGGTTTGGTCACTTGACTTGTAAGTGTAAGTAAAAACGCCACACAAGAGTAAATATGGCTGGTAAAATTGTGGGACAATTCCAGAAGTTTCTGGGACACATTCACACTGACATAATGAGGATGAAAGCTCAGAGGATTCGGGCACACGACTCACATCCTCTGTGCCGTCAGTTTGAGCTCATGAAGTCAGGGAGGCGCTACAGAGCTCCATTGGCCAAAGTTCCTTTAAAAAAGTATTTTATCCCAAACGTCATTGCCATTCTTAATGGGACAAAGTGAACAAATCTGCATGTTTAACCTGAACTGCTTTACTTTTATGTTTTAGTGATACTCTTTTCGATCATAACTTATCTTTACGTTTACTTTATAAAAGGAGCTATATGTAGAAATGTGGCCAGAAATGGCACTGCAATCACGGTCAAAATTCTGTAGTGCCCTCCCACTCTCCATGACTGAGGTTGCCAGATACGAATCCGAATCGTACTCCCAAGGAACTTCAAATGGCAATAGACGAATCCTACGCTGTAGGTTTCTCTTGTTTATGCTTCTTGCAAGATGGTTTAAGAAGTAATTATGCCACATTTTACTGATGTCGATTAGCCAAATGTATTGGTAAAGTTACGCAGCAATATTTTCGTCGGGAGTCGGGATAGATTGTGTCACAAAGTGTTGGTGACGAACCCCAAGATGCACAGAAGGCAGGCTTGGTGCAGGAAAACATGATTTAATGTCCACAATAAAGAAAAAACACAAACCAGGAACTAGGAACAGGCTAACTGGAAACAGGAACCAGAAAACAGAAAAACTGGAAATAGCTAACGGTTAACAGGATCTGGCTAACAGGAAAACACAAAACAAGGAGCTAGGAGACAGCAAACTGTAAATAGCTATAGGAACCAGCCAACAGGAACAGCTTACCGCAAATAACGACATCAACGAGTATTAGCACGACAGGTAGCGATGACAATGACATCGACAAGTATTAGCAACAATACTCCAGCCATGACTAGAGGACAAAGCAGGTTTAAATAGCAGCCGGCTGATTGACACCAGGTGTGGCCAGGTGCCAATCAGCCACAGCTGAGGGGAAACAGCGCTCAGGGAGAAAAGCAGGAAATAACCAAAATAAGAGCGCTGACAGGAAATAAAGACAGGGAAAACCAAAACATAACTAAACTGTCATTGACAAACCTGACAGATTGTTGGCATTACCCTGCTAAAATGTCTACTTTGACCGCGTGGACCACCATCGAAATAATTATATATAATAATATATAATAATATATTTATCGCAAAGACCTACTTTGATGGGAAGCCAAGGCCAGTAGTAAAATGGCCGCCGCATTTCGTTCAGCATAACTCCATGTTGCATCCAACTTGACGCACTACATTCTCTTCCATGTACGCACATCACCATCTTTCAGTGCAGAGTGCAATTCTATGAGCCAACCCACGTTACGCAAAAACCATGTTACGCATAAATCATATAGCCTACTACCATGTCAATGCTCAAAGTAGAAAATCATTACATGTGATGCATCATATTGTACCAAGCAAATACCACCCCATATGTGCCTGATGCACATACAGTACCAGAAACTGCAATTAGCCGTGCTAATGTTGGAATGCATTTCCTCAGCATATCAGCATGTTGAGAACAAAATAGGCACTGACACTACCCATATCCACATAGGTTTTATTTGTCGAAAATACATTTTGCCCTGTCAGTTGGATGACACATCGACATATAGACTAACGGGCATATATTTCCCCCGTTAGCCGATATGTCGATGTGCCATTGACCGGGCTAGCATGCTAAGCATTGGTTGCACGAACATACTAGCTTTGTTAGACAAGATCATAGACTGCATTGGACAATATAGTTTACATACGAAATGTCCACTTCCATTTATTACAAGTAATAAGAAAACATAAATGCCTTACTTACCTATCAAGGAGGAAATTAGCAAGTTTGGCGTCAGATGAAAAAATCTTCTCCACCTTCAATCGTCTCCATCTTTCAAAGGCATCCTTGTTACGGATTCTTGTTTTGTTCCTGGCATTGTCATGAATAAGTTGAGAATCGTAACGAGGCCTTTTAGATTTACTAAGGTCTGACATGTTTAGTAACTTTACCAGTGGCAGTAGCTCAACAAAGATGGCGGTGTGTAACTAGCAACCTGGATGTGACACATTCACGGACTTTCTATTTGGTCAATAGGTGGAGCGTGGGGCATCAAAATGACAACAATAACAAGATTTTGGGGCTGTAAATCTAATTTTGAAATGAGCATATATTAGCTAAACTACCGTTATCAGTTATAAAGATATTCGAAAATAACATGATTTATTAATGCCTTTTGACATAGCAGGGCCATTTAATGATGACTTGACATGAAATTCTTACATATGGCACCTTTAATAGATAAACAACAGACAAACTATACTTATTTGGCAGAAGAAACTATTTATTCCTCTGGCTTCTTAAGAGCCATATTATTGTTATTTGAGTGTTTAAATGTGTGTATCTTCTTCTGTTTTGATTTGAAAATGTTTTAGGAATGTTTCCCAATGATAAAGGCAAAACGGCTGTTAATGTGCTGTCATGCGACTTCACTCCCTGTTGATCACTCTGTTCTAAGAGAGTACAGCCTGTTTGATTGATTGATTGATTGACACCTTTATTAGTAGATTGCACAGTACAGTACATATTCCGTACAATTGACCACTAAATGGTAACACCCGAATAAGTTTTTCAACTTGTTTAAAGGGGAACATTATCACCAGACCTATGTAAGCGTCAATATATACCTTGATGTTGCAGAAAAAATACCTTCTTTTTTTTTTAACCAATTTCCGAACTCTAAATGGGTGAATTTTGGCGAATTAAACGCCTTTCTATTATTCGCTCTCGGAGCGATGACGTCACAACGTGACGGGAAGCAATCCGCCATTTTCTCAAACACATTACAAACACCGAGTCAAATCAGCTCTGTTATTTTCCGTTTTTTCGACTGTTTTCCGTACCTTGGAGACATCATGCCTCGTCGGTGTGTTGTCGGAGGGTGTAACAACACGAACAGGGACGGATTCAAGTTGCACCAGTGGCCCAAAGATGCGAAAGTGGCAAGAAATTGGACGTTTGTTCCGCACACTTTACCGACGAAAGCTATGCTACGACAGAGATGGCAAGAATGTGTGGATATCCTGCGACACTCAAAGCAGATGCATTTCCAACGATAAAGTCAAAGAAATCTGCCGCCAGACCCCCATTGAATCTGCCGGAGTGTGTGAGCAATTCAGGGACAAAGGACCTCAGTAGCACGGCAAGCAATGGCGGCAGTTTGTTCCCGCAGACGAGCGAGCTAAACCCCCTGGATGTCTTGGCTCACACCGTCCCTTATGCCACCGAAGATGATCAAGAGAAGAATATCGACCCTAGCTTCCCTGGCCTGCTGACATCAACTCCAAAACTGGACAGATCAGCTTTCAGGAAAAGAGCGCGGATGAGGGTATGTCTACAGAATATATTAATTGATGAAAATTGGGCTGTCTGCACTCTCAAAGTGCATGTTGTTGCCAAATGTATTTCATATGCTGTAAACCTAGTTCATAGTTGTTAGTTTCCTTTAATACCAAACAAACACATACCAATCGTTGGTTAGAAGGCGATCGCCGAATTCGTCCTCGCTTTCTCCCGTGTCGCTGGCTGTCGTGTCGTTTTCGTCGGTTTCGCTTGCATACGGTTCAAACCGATATGGCTCAATAGCTTCAGTTTCTTCTTCAATTTCATTTTCGCTACCTGCCTCCACACTACAACCATCCGTTTCAATACATTCGTAATCTGTTGAATCGCTTAAGCCGCTGAAATCCGAGTCTGAATCTGAGCTAATGTCGCTATAGCTTGCTGTTCTATGCGCCATGTTTGTTTGAGTTGGCATCATTATGTGACGTCACAGGAAAATGGACGGGTGTATATAACGATGGTTAAAATCAGGCACTTTGAAGCTTTTTTTAGGGATATTGCGTGATGGGTAACATTTTGAAAAAAACTTCGAAAAATAAAATAAGCCACTGGGAACTGATTTTTAATGGTTTTAACCCTTCTGAAATTGTGATAATGTTCCCCTTTAAGTCAGGGTCCACGTTAATCAATTCATGGTAAGGTTCAATGTGAACAATTAAATATTATTATTAATTGCTCAGACAGCAATGTGTTTATACAAGTTTAAATTGAGCTACGTCGTTTCTTAATGGGGGAAATGTAAATGTCTTTTTTATTAATGTTAGCATTTAGGATAGCTAGTGATTAACGCGCCAGCTTCTCCAGGAAATGAGCAGGATCACCTGTCCGTAAGTTTATCAAAGTGTGGTACTCAATCCCGGTTTCATGATAATTAAAGGCCATATGTATTGTAGAATTGCTTGTCAAGTCATCATTTAATGGCCCTGATATGTCAGAAGGCATTAATAAAACATGTTCTTTTCTAATACCTCTATAACTGATAACAGTAGTTCAGCCGGGAGATGCTCATTTCAAAATTAGATTTACAGTCCCAAAATCTTGTTATTGTTTTCACTTCGATGTCCCGCCCTCCACCGTTTGACCATTTAGAAAGTCCATTAGTGATGCCTTTAAAGGTTGAAGACGATTGAAGGCGGAGAATATTTTTTCATCTGACGCCAAACTTGCTAATTTCCTCCTTGATAGGTAAGTAAGGCATTTACGTTTCCTCACTGCCTGTAATAAATGGAAATAGACTTTTCGTATGTCAAATACAAAGTTAGTATGTTCATGCAATGAATGCTTAGCATGCTCGCCCGGTCAATGACACATCGACATATAGGCTAACAAGGGAAATGTATTCCCGTTAGCCTGTATGTCGATGTGTAATGAAACTGACAGGGTAAAATATATTTTCGACAAATAAAACCTATGTGGATATGGGTAGTGTCAGGGCCTATTTCGTTGTCAATATGCTGATACGCTGAGGAAATGGGTTCCAACATTAGCACGGCTGTCATCATGACAATGTGAAACGTATGGAGACAGCCAAATCACATGATAAAATAATTCCTCGTTCGTGTTTGCATATTGTGGACTACATGTACCAAGTTATATGGCAATCTGAAATGTTTGAAACAGTAGCCTGTAGGCATACCTTGGTAAAATATCTCCTCTTTAGTTTTGGGCGTACGTTAGGCTTCTAAGCATGCTCTAATTATTTTCACCAGTATAACCATTGCTAGCGCTGGTTGTAGTTTGTTTTAGTCTTTGTTTTCTGATAGTACTGACAATAACCATTTGATTGCCATTTGTTGGGATATTTTACACAGGCATGATGTAGTTCTTCCTAAAAATAGCCTAATTTCTGTGTAAAATGTGTTGGTTAGAGATTTGTTATTGAAAAAACGCTTTTCTATTCAGCTGTATCTCAACTCCTAGTAGGAGGCAGTGGAAGTTTGAAATTCCTTGGAGTAGCCCAGTCGATCGAGCTGGATTCGGCAGCGTATCTGGCAACCCCATTCAGGGAGAGGGTGAGGGGACTACAGCATTTTGACCAAAGTTCCAGTACCATTTCTGGCCAGATTCTTACATATGGCTCCTTTAAAATTAGAAGCGGGAATACTAACCATGTGTATTCAATGTGACTTGATTCAACTTCAACTTCATTGCAACCGAATGTTTTGTCAGAGACTTACGAGCACAGATCTCTCCATTTTCAAAGAATCCTGGACAGCATTGGGATTTTCTGCGGTACATGGTTTTTTCTCCTCTGCGATAGGCTGTCCTGTAGCTCACTCTTCACACGTACAAGACAAGAAGTCATGACAATGAGACAAAGAAAGGTTAATATTCTTTCTACACAACTGAAAATATCACTTTTTTTTAAACTAGGACACCTCCACTTCAACAATTGCATTGCTTTGCAGTTGTTTAAATGAAAACTGAACTTGTATTAATTTTGCACATCATTCCCAATCCTAATGTAAAACAAGAATACATGGGGAAAAATATAACTTTTCTGTACATTCTGGATATTAAAAACTGCAAACATGAGTTGGCTAACAATTCTACTATTCAGCCTATAAGGCACTCTTAAAAAAACGTAACAAACTGTCAACAACGTTCCATTCCCATGCTGTGACATTGTTATTGTCAGAGCTAACACTGAGGAACTGATTTTCTGCCGAGAGGTATGCTAGCTACTAAAGTTGCTGCTAAATCGCTTTTAAGCTTTAAATGTCTGAAACTTAGAAATTCTGCACATGACCAGCGGACCGACTGAATCAGCTCTCAACTCAACAATATCGCTAGAAAGATACAGCAAGATGCTTATTTTCTCCCAGCATTTTGTATCTAAAGATTGCGAATTATGTTGGATTTACCAGCTAAACTGAGAGCACGTCTCGTCTTAAAAAGATACAACCATCCCACCAGTCGGCTTCCCGGTGAGCGCTGAAATAGTAAGTCACTGTTTAATTATCCTCCTATTTACTGAATTTCTAAGTCTTTTTCTTGTCGAAGGCTGTCCTCATTCATTCAGGTCATTGTATTCTCAGGGTATTCAATCGATTGAAACTGGACTGTTTAGTTTGTCTTAAAAGACGTTTAACCTCTCAGCCCAGCAGGCTTCATCAGTTCTTAACTTTGCCAGGTTTAGTCTATCGGACTAGATATGACCAATCAAAGTCAATGAGCATTAACTGAGGAAGCCTGCCCAGATGAGAGGCGAACATCTTCAAACTATTTCTTGTTAAATACTTGATTGTTTAGTGTTTCATCGTAGCTGGATCTGCTTAGCACCCAGCTTCTAAAACGTCTAAACCTCATCCTCTAAATATTCAGGCTCAAAAATGTAAGGTTCTGAATCATCACTTGTTCCAAAATAGTTAGTCGCCATTGGCGCTCACAAATCGTGCAATGATTTGTGGTAGTTGTTGTTGCTATGCGCTCTGTGAAAATCAATATGCCAAGGAAAAAAGTTGCGTTAATGCTTAAAATGGCCAAAATACTAAATATTACATGTTATCATGAATGTGCCTGTTACTACCGTATTTTCCGGACTATAAGGCGCACTTCAAATTATTTTTTTTTCTAAAAACTCGACGGTGCGCCTTATAACCCGGTGCGCCTAATATACGGAAAGATTCTGGTTTTGCTTACCGACTTCGAAGCAATTTTATTTGGTACATGGTGTAATGATAAGTGTGACCAGTCGATGGCAGTCAAACATAAGAGATACGTGTAGACTGCAATACGATGGCAATATGATTCAAGTAAACAACACCAACATTTTATATGTTCCATTGAAAATATAGAACATTACACACGGCGCTCAAAAATCTGTCAAAATGTTTTAGTACGACTTTGGTAAGCTATGAAGCCGCTCCGCTTGATGGATTGTCGGCGCATTAAACATACAAGTATTATTATGGTGTGTGTATAAGGTAAGACATATCTGGCGTTTTGTTTCGCAATATTATGCAAAAGCAACTTTTCTTACCTTCTGGTACCTGCTGATCTGTATTTTGGGATCTGCATAAATCTTGAAAAATTGCGTGCGTCCACCTTTGTAGTCCGTGTCGACACCGTAGTCGCTAAGCTTCTTCTTTTTGTCTATCTTTTCTTTATGGGACATTCATCCTCTGCTGTTGCCATTTCTAATAAAAAGTAGTGTAAAGTTGTTACTTATATCTGTCAGTAAACTCGACATAAAAGTGCTAAAACATACCGGTGTAGTGAGTTTACATTATTCACCCAAGGAACTTTAGTTATTAGAGAGTTCCAGTCGGACGTTTTTACACGGGACACATTTCTGGCCTTGTTGTTGTTTCCGGATGAGGAGATGCTGCTCCGTTATTGATTTAAGTAAAGTCTTAATGTCATTAAAACAGTCAGCTCCATCTTTTGACACTTCTTCCCATCTCGTCCTTGCACGCTACACCGCTACAACAAAGATGACGGGGAGAAGACGCTGCCGAAGGTGAGCCACGTAAATAAGACACAAAGCGGCGCATCCGGAAGCGACTGTCAGAAAGCGGCTTGAAGATGATCTGTAAAACATAATCCATGCAACATTTTGACGAAAGAACCACAATTACATGTTATGTAGACCACAAGGAAGTGTTTTCAAATTAGAAAAAAAAAAAAATTAATATGACTCCTTTAATGCGCCCTATAATCCGGTGCGCCTTATATATGAAAAAAGATCGAAAGTAGACCATTCATCGGCAGTGCGCTTTATAATCCGGTAAGCCCTATGGTACGGAAAATACGCTACATTGCATACGCACTTACAGCATGTATATAAAAAGTTTTTGGGAGTTTTATAGTCTTTATAATCGGAGTAGGTGAATCCCAATTATCTACATTGTTGGCCGCATTCCTCTGGCAGTTAGAACACACAGAAAATGAGTATTCTTGTCTCACATAAAAATAGTGGATGATGGGCAAAATGTAAAAAAATGTTTTATTACTTTAAGTAAATAGTCAGCAGTATAGTGGGATTGGTATTTGTAATATCCCTAAGACAAAATCTTAGCAGCAACTGTGGGTAGAAGGCTTTGGTATAAGAATAAACATGCTGAATTGCAAATATTAATGCAGTCGCCACGGTCCCCACCTGTGTCTGGTACACTTGAACCAGTTGAGGATGTCTGTGCAGCTGGTGTAATAAATCTGGTCAAAAGGATGGGCATACGACTCCTGCACTGTCACTGAATATCTGAAACCACAGGAAGAGAAGAAGACAAGGGATCAGACATATTATGAGGTTTAGAATCCCTTTGTGTGTGTGTGTGGGTGCAGTGCGATTGATGTGAAGTTGAGTGTAGCCGACATGTGTACATGTCTAAACTCTACCTAATTGTTTTATATCCCTAGTCACTGTACAGATTCGTAGAGCGAATAACAATTCATAATGTTTTGAGCAGGCAAGGAATAACCCTGGCTATGGTGCAGGGCAGTTATTTCAAACGCTGCCTGTAAATGTTGAATAAACCTATAATTTGAAGTTGAACCATTGAACTGTACGGTCAGTAAACAAACCTCTCCCAGTGGCTGCAGACATTTGGGTCCTCCAGGTTGAGGGAGGAAGTGATGCAAGGCAGGAAAGAGAAGGCCATAGTCAATAAGACGGTCCTGGAGCGCTGCAGTGGCATGGCCATCTTAGTCAGGGTTGTACCTTCAGACAAAGATGCAGGTTAAAACTGAATCCCGATGCTCCCCCTTAAACCTTGTCTTCACTCTTCTGCCTTGGTTTTGTGTGTCGAGCATGTGGTGTTCCAGTTCTCCAGTAAGGTTAAGGCAGGGGCCGGCAACCCATAACATTGGACCAAAAATACAAAAAACTCATCTGTCTGGAGCCGCAAAAAATGAAAAGCCTTATGATGAAGACAACACATGACGTTAAGTGTCTATATTAGCTAAAATAGCCTACTATCAAAATGACTATGTGTCGCAGGCTGAAGCATATCTTCGTTGACAGAAATTTTGAAATGTAATATTTATTCTACACATTTTTACAACATTAGAAATCATTAGCAAATCAGAGGCTACTCAGAGGGTGAGATAACTCCTGGAAATGACTGGCTTTTAATGGCCAAAGGTATAGATGTGTGTGTCCAAGTTAAAGGAAATGGCAGGCTGTCTTCTTCTAATAGAATTATTACAATCTTTGGCAAGCTAGGTAATGTTTGCTGTGGTCTGGAACAACATGGCGCACAAATAACTATCTGAAATGCAGCCAATATTACATACAGATAATGTATCATGAAACATGGAAAAATAAACTAAGTACACAGAGGACATAAGTAAAGGTAATTAAATGAGCTCAAATATACCTACAAATGAGGCATAATGATGCAATATGTACATATAGCTAGCATAAATAGCATGTTAGCATCGATTAGCTTGCAGTCATGCAGTGACCAAATATGCCTGATTAGCACTCCACACAAGTCAATATCATCAACAAAGCTCACCTTTGTGCATTCACGCGCAGCATAGAACGTTTAGTGTGATATGAGACAAAGAAGGAGTGGCATAAAACACGTCTTTATGTGGCAGCGTCAGAGAAAAATATACATGTAAACAAACTGTTGAATCAGTCCACACAACGGTGAGTTCAAGGGCCGCTGAAATTAGTAGGACAAAACGGCGCTCACCAAATACTCTCATCAGTGAAGCATAAACACAAACATATTAAACAGTGGACTTTCTAACAATTAGGAAGGTTTGTGTCATGTTTGTCCTCCTACAGAAACCATATTTCACAACAAAACACTTTTTTCACCCCACTTCTTTTCCATTTCCATACATTTTTGAAAAAGCTCCATGGAGTCACCAAGGCGCCGCTAAAGAGCCGCATGTGGCTCTAGAGCCGCGGGTTGCTGACCGGCGGGTTAAGGGAAGGGGTAAGTCTTAGGAGTGTGGTTGCGACCACACTCAACCAAGCATTAAAGTATAAGCAGAAAGTGCATGAATGTAAGAAATTATAGTAATGACACTAATTAACCATTAGGTATTCAAGCCTTTGCTACTCCGCGTAAATATTGACATGTTTTAAAATGTTTTGATTTCAAATCTGTCACGGTCAGTGCGCATTCATCTGTGTGCTACACTGAGCGCAGCTCAGAGAGCGCACAAAGCGCACGTCAGACCGGCGGCAGCGAACAGCTGCAATCAATCGCCGGCAATCTGCACACCTGGACCTGATGATCAGACCTCCCTTCAAAAACCTGCACAACCTGCCATCCCGCGCCAGAACATAACCTTTTGTTGATGTCTCTGTTTTCCTTCCATTGCCTTGGATTCGAGCTGTGCATCTCGCTCCCTTGGAACCCCCCCTGGATCTCGATCGCCTTCCCGGATCTCGACCCCCCTCGCATGAACACAGACTCTGACGCCTCTCTCTCACCCTGGATCTTTCGCCTGTCGCACGGACTTCCTAGATCAGCCTCGCCCTCTTGGACTTCCGAGTTTGGAAAAACACCTACCGGTAACACTCAACAGATAACTGCTTCACATAGTCTTACACCATACACACTCTTGGATTTTGTCACACTCCATTTCCTTAGTTTATATTATTATTGTTTGATTATTATATATATTGTGTATATATCCATCCATCCATCCATTTTCTACCGCTTATTCCCTTTTGGGGTCGCGGGGGGCGCTGGAGCCTATCTCAGCTACAATCGGGCGGAAGGCGGGATACACCCTGGACAAGTCGCCACCTCATCGCAGGGCCAACACAGATATATATAATAAATCATAGAGCTTTACTGCCCCCTTGTGTCTGTGCCGTCAACTCCCTCCTGCACACGTAACAAAATCGCTCATCATTTGAGCGAGCGAACACGACTGAAGCTAGTAAACTACCATGTCAGACTAACAGTAACAGCAAACTGACTTTACTACAGTTTACTACATTTCATAAATGATTAGATAGCTAATCTACTTTCAGAATTTACATGTGAATGTGAGTGTGAATGTTGTCTGTCTATCTGTGCTGGCCCTGCGATGAGGTGTCGACTTGTCCAGGGTGTACACCGCCTTCCGCCCGAATGCAGCTGAGAGCTCCAGCACCCCCCGCAACCAAGCGGCAGAAAATGGATGGATGGATGGATGTTCAGAATGTTGTTTTTCTTTGTGAATCGCTCATCATACAAGCTAGCTCATGCTGTGGTCGCTAATTAACTACATTGTCAGCGTAGGAGCAGACAGACTTCATTACAATTTACTACATTTCCTGACTGATTAGACAGCTAATTTACTTTCAGAATTTACATTGACCATCTTTAGAATGTTGATTTTTTTTGCTCGTCAAACAAGCTTAGCTATCACGGCTGAAGATAATAAGCATCAATTGTCAGCAGCAAACTGACATCACTCCAATTTACTACATTTCATGAAAGACAAGATAACTACCATGTTCTACTTTTAGAGTTTACATTAGCCATGTTTAGAATGTTGTTTTTATTTTAAATCGCTCGTCATACAAGCTAGCTAACGCTGCTGAAGCTAGTAAGCTACTAGCACTACAATTACAATTAAAAATGAAAGCTGCCAGCAGCCCTTGCCCTGACCCAACACCAAAAATTTCATGAAGATTGGAGCATGTGTAAGGAAGACATTACTGTTATAGTTTTTCACTACAAGGGAGCGATAAATGCACCGCAGTAAACACGCAATTGCGTCCCACCCAACACCCCAACCCACCATCAAAAATTTTAGGAAGATTGGAGCATATGTTGTGACTGTAGTCACTGTAGTCATTTTCCACCACAAGGTGGCGATGTAGTAATGCAGTTGTGACCCACCCAGCATCCCACCCACTGTCACAAATCTTTGGAAAATTGGGTCATGTGGAAGGAAGTTATGACAGTTATCATTTTTAACCACAAGGGGGCAATAATGGCAGCACTGTAGTCACGTGGTTGCATTCCACCCAACACCCCAACCCAGCATCCAAAATTTCAGTAATATCGCAGCATGTGTAAAGATGTTGTTACTGTTATAATTTTCCACCGCAAGAGGGCGATGTTGGCGCCACTGTATTAATGCAGTTGTGGCCCACCCAGCATCTGACCCACCGTCACAAATTTTAGGAAGATTGGAGCATGTGGAAGGAAGTTATGACAGTTATCATTTTTAACCACAAGGGGGCGATAATGGCGCCACTGTAGAATTAAAAGGGTTGCACTTCAACAAACTTCTCCGATGGACTTTGCTCAATTGATAAATGATAAATGGGTTATACTTGTATAGCGCTTTTCTACCTTCAAGGTACTCAAAGCGCTTTGACAGTATTACCACATTCACCCATTCACACACACATTCACACACTGATGGCGGGAGCTGCCATGCAAGGCGCTAACCAGCAGCCATCAGGAGCAAGGGTGAAGTGTCTTGCCCAAGGACACAACGTACGTGACTAGGATGGTAGAAGGTGGGGATTGAACCCCAGTAACCAGCAACACTCCGATTGCTGGCACGGCCACTCTACCAACTTCGCCAGTCGTGGTTAAAATGACAGATACTACACCTATAGGCAATAATAAATTGCGAACAAATTTTGCCTATGCCATGAAAATGCGCCGCAGTAAACACGCAATTGCGTCCCACCCAACACCCCAACCCACCATCAAAAATTTTAGGAAGATTGGAGCATGTGTAAAGAAGTTATGACTGTTGTAATTTTCTACCACAAGGGGGCGATGTTGTAATGCAGTTGGGACCCACCCAGCATCCGACTCACCATCACAAATTTTAGGAAGATTGGGGCTGGCGACTTGTCCAGGGTACGCCGCCTTCCGCATGATTGTAGCTGAGATAGGCTCCAGCACCCCGAAGGGAATAAGCGGTAGAAAATGGATGGATGGATGGATGGGACATGTGGATGGAAGTTATGACAGTTATCATTTTTAACCACAAGGGGGCGATAATGGCAGCGCTGTAGTCACGTGGTCGCATTACACCCAACACCCCAGGGAGCAGTGAGCAGCAGTGGTGGCCACGACAGGGAATCAGTTTTGGTGATTTAACCCCCAATTCCAACCCTTGATGCTGAGTGGCAAGCATGGAAGTAATGGGTCACATTTTTATAGTCTTTGGTATGACCGGGATTTGAACTCATGACCTACCGATCTGGTGATGGGTCAAATGCAGAGAATAATTTTGCCACACTTAATGTGTGTGTGACAATCATTGGTACTTCAACTTCAACCCAGCATAAAAAATGTCAGTAATATCGCAGCATGTGTAAAGAAGTTGTGACTCTTACAATTTGCCACCACAAGGGGGCGATGTTGGCACCACTGTAGTAATGTAGTTGTGACCCACCCAGCATCCGACCCACTGTCCCAAATTTTAGGAAGATTGAGGCATGTGGAAGGAAGTTATGACAGTTATCATTTTTAACCACAAGGGGGCGATAATGGCAGCGCTGTAGTCATGTGGTTGCATTCCACCCAACACCCCAACCCAGCATCCAAAATTTCAGTAATATCGCAGCATGTGTAAAGAAGTTGTGACTGTTATCATTTTCCACCACATGGGGGTGATAATGGCAGCGTAGTAGTCATGCAGGTGCGTCCCACCAAACACCCTGACCCACCATCAATAATTTCAGCACGATTGGTGGAGGTGTAAGGAAGTTGTAACGGTTACAGTTTTTCACCCTAAGGGTGCAATAATGGCGCCGCAGTTGTCATGCTATTGCATCCCACCCAACACCCCAACCCAGCATCAAAAATCTCAGGAAGATCGGCGCATGTGTAAGGAAGTTATTACTGTTATAGTTTTCCACTACAATATGCCGATAATGGCGTCGCAGTAAACATGCAGTTGCATCCAACCCAACCCTCCAACCCACCATCAAATATTTCAGGAAGATTGGAGCATGTGCAAGAAGGTTATGACTAGTATAGATTTCCATCACAAGAGGGCGATATTGGTGCCACAGTAGTAATGCATTTGTGTCCCACCCAACATACCCACCCAATATCAGTAATTTTAGGAAGATTGGAGCATGTGGAAGAAAGTTATGACAGTTATATTTTTAACCACAAGGAGGATATAATGGCGCCGCAGTTGTCATGCAGTTGCGTCTCCCACCCAACACCCCAACCCACAATCAAAAATTTTAGGACGATTGGAGCATGTGTAAGGAAGTTATGACAGTTATATTTTTAACCACAAGGGGGAGATAATGGCAGCGCTGCAGTCACGTGGTTGCATTCCACCCAACACCCCAACCCAGCATCCAAAATTTCAGTAATATCGCAGCATGTGTAAAGATGTTGTGACTGTTATAATTTTCCACCACCATGGGGCGATGTAGTAATGCAGTTGTGACCCACCCAGCATCCGACCTACCGTCACAAATTTTAGAAAGATTGGGGCATGTGGAAGGAAGTTATGACAGTTATCATTTTTAACCACAAGGGGGCGATAATGGCAGCGCTGTAGTCACTCGATTGCATTCCACCCAACACCCCAACCCAGCACCAAAAATGTCAGTAATATCGCAGCATGTGTAAAGAAGTTTTGATTGTAATATTTTCCACCACAAGGGGGCGATAATGATAGCGTAGTAGCCATGCAGTTGCGTCCCACTAAACACCCTGACCCACCATCAATAATTTCAGTACGATTGGTGGAGATGTAAGGAAGTTGTAACGGTTACAGTATTTCACTCCAAGGGTGCGATAATGGCGCTGCAGTTGTCATGCAGTTGCGTCCTACCCAACACCCCAACCCACCATTAAAAATTTTAGGAAGATTGGAGCATGTAGTTATGACTGTTGTAATTTTCCACCACAAGGGGGCAATGTTGGCGCCACTGTATTAATACAGTTGTGACCCACCCAGCATCCCACCCACCGTCACAAATTGTAGGTAGATTGGGGCATGTGGAAGGAAGTTATGACAGTTATATTTCTTAACCACAAGGGGGCGATAATGGCAGGGCTGTAGTAACGTGGTTGCATTCCACCCAACACCCCAACCCTGCATCCAAAATTTCAGTAATATCGCAGCATGTGTAAAGAAGTTGTGACTGTTATAATTTTCCACCACAAGGGGGCGATGTAGTAATGCAGTTGTGACCCACCCAGCATCCGACCCACCGTCACAAATTTTAGGAAGATTGGGGCATGTGGAAGGAAGTTATGACAGTTATCATTTTTAACCACAAGGGGGCGATAATGGCAGCGCTTTAGTCACGTGGTTGCATTACACCCAACACCCCAACCCAGCATCAAAAATGTCAGTAATATCGCAGCATGTGTAAAGAAGTTGTGACTATTGTCATTTTCCACCACATGGGGGCGATAATGGCAGCGTAGTAGTCATGCAGATGCGTCCCACCAAACACCCTGACCCACCATCAATAATTTCAGTACGATTGGTGGAGGTGTAAGGAAGTCATAACTGTTACAGTTTTTCACCACAAGGGCGTGATAATGGCGCCACAGTTGGAAAAAAAAGGGGTTGCACTTTAACAAACTTCTCAGATGGACTTTGATCAATTGAGTCGTGGTTAAAATGACAGATACTACACCAATAGACGATGATAAATTGCAAACAAATTTTGCGTATGCCATAAGATGTGGGCGTGGCATGACGCCAAACATTGCTCTAATGATTCTCCACAAAACACAAAATGTTAAAAACTGGGGTCCACAAACTTAGATCTTGATCTTAATTGGAAGAAATGATGATGATGACACCCTGAAGTGCCTGATGGATCAGTACCTGTTCCTACCTACTCACAGTGGGTTTAGCCTAGGGGCGAAAACATCACCAATCTAACTAAATTGATGGATGATGATAAATTGCGAAAAATGTTTTGCAAATGACAGGATGTGGGTGTGACATACCGCCAAACTTTGATCTTGGTGCTCACAAAAGTTTATTCTAGATCATAAATAATGCCTTTTCACTTTAAAACTATACCAGGATGAGGATGGAATCCAGCAAATTGGTACACTTTGACAGCCAATTTAGACCCGGAAATGGCGAGAACAACACGAAAAGACGTTTGGTTCAACCCCCCTTGTCCTTGCGAGGATTATGAGTCATTCTTCGTCTAAACGGGATTATAACAAGATTCGATCAGTCTGCATTTTGATGACAGCCAACATTGTACAGTAAGTGATGTTTTATTATGTTTGTTGGCTCTCATGATGTCTGCAGTGAGTAATAATCAGTGATGTTGTCATAGAAAAAAGCAGAGGCTCTGGTGCGTTTTTTAAATGAATGCTTAAAATTATATTATTATGAACGTCCCCAACACTACATATATACTTATAGCATGTATATAAAACCTTAATGGAGGTGTTTGGATGTTTTTTTAAGGGCTTTATAGGCAGAATAGAGTGACTCCCATACACACTCAAAAATGCTGGGTTATTTTTTTCTACCCAAATGCTGGGTTTAGCCTGTTGGGTCATATTTATGGGTTATTTCTAAGGAGTTGGGTAGTTTTTGTGACCCAACCAGTAACCCAGCTGGCTGGGACATTGCCCATTCCCAAAATTGAAGAAACAACCCAGCAAGGAAGCACAATCTACCCTGCAGCTGGGTTAGATTGTGGAGTGTTTCTCTCCTGGCTTCTCTTTACCTGCTGAGATGGTGTAAAGCGGTCAACCTCGTGCTTTGGGGGGATAGAGTAAAATAAAACAACACTCAATAAACGATTGGGAACTGAGGAAACTAATTGTTGAAGCTTTGAAAGTGGAATTCTTTCCCATTTCTGTTTTATGTAGAGCTTCAGTCGTTCAACAGTCCGGGGTCTCCGCTGTCGTATTTTAAGCTTCATAATGCGCCACACATTTTCGATGGGAGACAAGTCTGGACTGCAGGCGAGCCAGGAAAGTACCCGCACTCTTTTTTTATGAAGCCACGCTGTTGTAACGTGCTGAATGTGGCTTGGCATTGTCTTGCTGAAATAAGCAGGGGTGTCCATGAAAAAGACGGCGCTTAGATGGGAGCATATGTTGTTCCAAAACCTGTATGTACCTTTCAGCATTAATGGTGCCGTCACAGATGTGTAAGTTACCCATATCTTGGGCACTAATGCACCCCCATACCATCACAGATGCTGGCTTTTGAACTTTGCGTCGATAACAGTCTGGATGGTTCGCTTCCCCTTTGGTCCGGATGACACGATGTCGAATATTTCCAATAACAATTTGAAATGTGGACTCGTCAGACCACAGAACACTTTTCCACTTTGCAGAGAAGCCGGCGGCATTTCTGGATGTTGTTGATAAATGGCTTTCGCTTTGCATAGTAGAGCTTTAACTTGCACTTACAGATGTAGCGACCAACTGTATTTAGTGACAGTGGTTTTCTGAAGTGTTCCTGAGCCCATGTGGTGATATCCTTTAGAGATTGATGTCAGTTTTTGATACAGTGCCGTCCGAGGGATCGAAGGTCACGGTCATTCAATGTTGGTTTCCGGCCATGCCGCTTACGTGGAGTGATTTCTCCAGATTCTCTGAACTTTTTGATGATATTATGGACCGTAGATGTTGAAATCCCTAAATTTCTTGCAATTGCACTTTGAGAAACGTTGTTCTTAAACTCTTTGACTATTTGCTCACGCAGTTGTGGACAAAGTGGTGTACCTCGCCCCATCCTTTCTTGTGAAAGACTGAGCATTTTTTGGGAAGCTGTTTTTATACCCAATCATGGCACCCACCTGTTCCCAATTAGCCTGCACACCTGTGGGATGTTCCAAATAAGTGTTTGATGAGCATTCCTCAACTTTATCAGTATTTATTGCCACCTTTCCCAACTTCTTTGTCACGTGTTGCTGGCATCAAATTCTAAAGTTAAAGATTATTTGCAAAAAAAAAAAAAGTTTATCAGTTTGAACATCAAATATGTTGTCTTTGTAGCACATTCAACTGAATATGGGTTGAAAATGATTTGCAAATCATTGTATTCCGTTTATATTTACATTTAACACAATTTCCCAACTCATATGGAAACAGGGTTTGTAATAAATGGAAATGAACATTTCGTATGTAAACTATATTGTCCAATACAGTCTATGAACTTGACTAACAAAGCTAGTATGTTCGTGCAACGAATGCTTAGCATGCTAGTCCGGTCAATGGGAGCATACACATCGACATATAGGCCCATTAGCCTGTATGTCGATGTGTAATTGAACTGACAGGGTAAAATATATTTTCGACAAATAAAACCTATGTGGATATGGGTAGTGTCGGTGCCTATTCCGTTCTCAATATGCTGATACGCTGAGGAAATGGGTCCGACATTAGCGCGGCTGTCATGGCAATGTGAAACGTATGGAGACAGCCAAATCACATGATAAAATAATTCCTCATTCGTGTTTGCATATTGTGGACTACATGTACCAAGTTGTATGGCAATCTGAAATGTTTGAAACAGTAGCCTATAGGCATACCTTGGTAAAATGTCTCCTCTTTAGTTTTGGGCGTACATTAGGTTGCTAAGCATGCTCTACTTATTTTCACCATTGGTTGTAGTTCGTTTGAGTCTTTGTTTTCTGATAGTACTGACAATAAAACTGTATTTACTGACAGTGGTTTTCTGAAGTGTTCCTGAGCCCATGTGGTGATATCCTTTAGAGATTGATGTCGGTTTTTGATACAGTGCCGTCTGAAAGTCACGATTATTCAATGATGGTTTCCGGCCATGCCGCTTACGTGGAGTGATTTCTCCAGATTCTCTGAACCTTTTGATGATATTATGGACCGTAGATGTTGAAATCCCTAAATTTCTTGCAATTGCACTTTGACTATTTGACTCTTTGCTCACGCTGTTGTGGACAAAGGGGTGTACCTCGCCCCATCCTTTCTTGTGAAAGACTGAGGATTTTTTGGGAAGCTGTTTTTATACCCAATCATGGCACCCACCTGTTCCCAATTAGCCTGCACACCTGTGGGATGTTCCAAATAAGTGTTTGATGAGCATTCCTCAACTTTACCAGTATTTATTGCCACCTTTCCCAACTTCTTTGTCACGTGTTGCTGGCATCAAATTCTAAAGTTAATGATTATTTGCAAAAAAAATTTTTTTTATCAGTTTGAACATCAAATATGTTGTCTTTGTAGCATATTCAATTGAATATGGGTTGAAAATTACTTGCAAATCATTGTATTCCGTTTATATTTAAAACATCAAACACATATGGAAACGGGGTTTGTATTTCAATGTTCGAAATCTGCGCTTTTCGGTGTTATACGGGTTATTACGGTCATCTACGTCACAGCAGTTCAGACCAGGAACAAACCAGAGTGGGCGGGGTTTGTTTTCAGAGCAGCCAGCCCGAAACGCGTGTGTCAACAGATGCGGAAGCAGATTTTTACGTGACAATATGTCTTATTGTAGGTGTTTATTACACTTTGCATTCATATTTTGCTGTTTTTTTACATTTCTGTTGTGTTTTGCTTGGTCTGAGAAGTCAAAGAGGAGCGACGTGCATATCTTGTTAATATTCAGGGTTTTATTGTTTATAGTTATTATTGTAAATCCCACTTTCTTTATTTTAATGTATATTCCGTTTTTTAAGGCTGTCTGTCATAACGTTTTAGCTTTTAATCAGACATTATTGTGAGGTTCTGTATTGGTGTTCCTAAAAATCAGATATGCCGACCCCCAGACACATTTTTTTCTCTAAATTTGGCTTCCGAGTCAAAATAATTGCCCAGACTGACGGAAGCGTGGCTCCCATTTAGCGCCTACGGTCCCTCCGACCACCACCTATCATTCATTCACCAGTGTGAGCGGCACTGGGGGCAAAGGTGAAGTGTCTTGCTCAAGGACACAACGACAGTGACTTTGATGGCCAGATACAGGGATGAAACCTGGAACCCTCAAGTTGCTGGCATGGCCGTTCTACCCACCACGCCACGCCGAAAAAGGTAGTTAGCAGATTCGATCAATCTGCATTTCAATGACAGCAGACATTGTACAGTAAGGGATGTTTTATTATGTTTGTTGGTTCTCATGAAGTCTGCAGTGAGTAATAATCAGTGATGTTGTCAAAGAAAAAAGCGGACGTTGTGGGGCGTTTTTGAAATCAATGCTTACAATTAGCAAAATATGTAAATATTAAAAATGTGTCCCCAATACTACATTACATATATACTTATAGCATGCATATAAAACCATAATGGAGGTGTTTGGATGTTGTTGTTTTTTTGGTATGAAAGGTTTTAAAACCGGACTGAAACACATCAAAAATAGCAAGCAAATCAAGATAAGACTGAAATTGTAAAGCACAGCTTTCTCTAAAAACTTTGGAATAAAAGGAAGCTTCGAAATGGGTCAAAAAATTGATAAAAATAGATGGATCTAAGTTTGGCTTCTTCAGCAGAGGTTCCACAACAGCTCGCTTAAAATAATTTGGGACAGTCCATGAAGCAAGACTGCTGATACTTATTTCTTGGACGTGGGGGGCGATGGCATCCCAGACGTCTCTAAACAGACGGGGTGGCATTAAGTCCGTGCAACTTGCTGCAGGTTTGAGCTGTGATACAATTTGAGACAGCGGCTCAAAGTGCCTGAAGGTGAATGGACGGGTGGCAAAAATAGAAGGATCAAACGATAATAATAATAATAATTTATAAGGCGCCTTTCTGGGCACTCAAGGACACCGTACAAAATCAAAACAATAAAATCAAATTGGATAAAAACAACAATAATAACAACAACAAAGATAGAGAAGAAAAGATGATTACAACGAATAAGCAGTCAGGAATAGTTATGTTTTGAGTCTTGATTTGAAGAGGGATATTGAGTCTAAGTTACGAAGGTCTGGTGGCAAAGAGTTCCAAAGATGTGGGGCAGAGATGGGCGAGAAATGTTTGCCCTAATTGTGTCAAACTTATCAATAAAAATAAGTCAAGGAATGTTCCACAGACCTCTGGCGAAGCTTCTAAACATGTGACTTGGGGAACATTTAAAATAGAATTGATTGTTCTGAAAATTGTTAAAATTAATTGTGATGATGTCAGAAATGCTTGTTTTTTTCTACCTGTATAATGTTCTGATAATTTTTCCACAATTTTTTTATGAGGACGGCGTGGCCCGGTTGAGAGAGTGGCCGTGCCAGCAACCTGAGGGTTCCTGGTTCGATCCCCACCTTCTACCAACTTAGTGACGTCCGTTGTGTCCTTGAGCAAGACACTTCACCCTTGCTCCTGATGGGTCGTGGTTAGGGCCTTGCATGGCAGCTCCCGCCATCAGTGTGTGAATGTGTGTGTGAATGTGTGTGTGAATGTGGAAATAGTGTCAAAGCGCTTTGAGTACCTTGAAGGTAGAAAAGCGCTATACAAGTATAACCTATAACTCATGATAGCATAGGGAACATGAATTATCCTTCTTCCATTTACGCTCTGCCTGTCTGCACTGACGCTTGGCCTTAGGGCGCATGGATTTAAAAGGAGCAATAAAATCAAAAACTTGACAACAAGTACAAAACCCAAAACCAGTGAAGTTGGCACGTTGTGTAAATCGTAAATAAAAACAGAATACAATGATTTGCAAATCCTTTTCAACCTATATTCAATTGAATAGACTGCAAGGACAAGATACTTAACATTCGAACTGGAAGACTTTGTTATTTTTTGCAAATATTAGCTCATTTGGAATTTGATGCAACATGTTTAAAAAAAAAGCTGGCACAAGTGGCAAAAAAGACTGAGAAAGTTGAGGAATGCTCATCAAACACTTATTTGGAACATCCCACAGGTGAACAGGCTAATTGGGAACAGGTGGGTGCCATGATTGGGTATAAAAGAAGCTTCCATGAAATGCTCAGTCATTCACAAACAAGGATGGGGCGAGGGTCACCACTTTGTGAACAAATGCATTAGGCAAATTGTCCAACAGTTTAAAAACAACATTTCTCAACGAGCTAATGCAAGTAATTTAGGGATTTCACCATCTACGGTCCGTAATATCATCAAAAGGTTCAGAGAATCTGGAGAAATCACTGCACGTAAGCGACGATATTACGGACCTTCGATCCCACAGGCATCAAAAAGCGACATCAGTGTGTAAAGGATATCACTCAGGAACACTTCAGAAAACCACTGTCAGTAACTACAGTTGGTCACTACATCTGTAAGTGCAAGTTAAAACTCTACTTTGCAAATCGAAAGCCATTTTTTAACAACACCCAGAAACGCTGCCGGCTTCGCTGGGCCCGAGCTCATCTAAGATGGACTGATGCAAAGTGGAAAAATGTTCTGTGGTCTGACGAGTCCACATTTCAAATTGTTTTTGGAAACTGTGGACGTTGTGTCCACCGGAACAAAGAGGACAAGAACCATCCGCAGTGTTATAGGCGCAAAGTTCAAAAACCAGCATCAGGTTTTGGAGCAACATTATCATGGACGCCCCTGCTTATTTCAGCAAGACAATGCCAAGCGACGTGTTACAACAGCGTGGCTTTGTAGTAAAAGAGTGCGGGTACTAGACTGGCCTGCCTGTAGTCCAGACCTGTCTCCCATTGAAAATTTGTGGCGCAATGTGAAGCCTAAAATACGACAACGGAGACCCCGGACTGTTGACCAACTTAAGCTGTACATCAAGCAAGAATGGGAAAGAATTCCACCTGAAAAGCTTCAAAAAATGATCTCTTCATTTCCCAAACGTTTACTGAGTGTTGTTAAAAGGAAAGGCCATGTAACACAGTGGTAAAAATGCCCCTGTGCCAACTTTTTTGCAATGTGTTGTTGACATTAAATTCTAAGTTAATGATTGCAAAAAAATAACTACCGGTAGGTTTCTCAGTTCGAACATTAAATACCTTGTCTTTACAGTCTATTCAATTGAAAATAAGTTGAAAAGGATTTGCAAATCATTGTATTCTGTTTTTATTTACGAATTACACAACGTGCCAACTTCACTGGTTTTGGGGTTTGCATATCAAGATTATGAGCAATTACAAGGTCCAATGTGTCAGCCCTGTTCTTGCGTGGGACAAGCAACATATGTAAAGAGTCTTTGGAGAGCGGCTTCAGAGGACAGCAGACATGAACACTGAGGTCTCCAACAATTAGAAGTCTGTCATAATTAGGTATCACACTGGACAAAAACTCAGAGAATATCATTTATAAAATGTATGTTATATTTAGAAGGACGGTAAATCACAGCACACAGTAATGGGCTAAAACATGCACAGCTCAAAGCTGAAAAAAAAAAAGAGACTGGGAGTTGTTTGTAGGTGGTGGCCTTTTTAAAAACAATCGCTACTCCTCCTCCGCGTCCAGTGGTTCTCGGAGAGTTACAATACGCACAATCAGGTGGCAAAAGTTCAGAGAAGGCGGCAGACTCGCCAAGGTCTCAGTCACAAACATAAAATCTAAATCCTGTTAGGTGTAGTAATCCTTTAGAACAGTGTTTTTCAACCTTTTTTGAGCCAAGGCACATTTTTTGTGTTGAAAAAATGCGGAGGCACACCACCAGCAGAAATCACTAAAAAACAAAACTCAGTTAACAGTAAAAAGTTGTCGCAATTGTTGGATATGACTTTAAACCATAACCAAGCATGCATCACTATAGCTCTTGTCTCAAAGTAGGTGTACTGTCACCACCTGTCACATCACGCTGACTTATTTGGAGTTTATTGCTGTTTTCTTGTGTGTAGTGTTTTAGTTCTTGTCTTGCGCTCCTATTTTGGTGTCTTTTTCTCTTTTATTGGTATTTTCCTGTAGCAGTTTCATGTCTTCCTTTGAGCAATATTTCCCGCATATACTTTGTTTTAGCAATCAAGAATATTTCAGTTGTTTTTATCCTTCTTTGTGGGGACGTTGTTGATTGTCATGTCATGTTCGGATGTACATTGTCTTTGCTCCACAGTAAGTCTTTGCTGTCGTCCAGCATTCTGTTTTTGTTTACTTTGTTTCGTTCTGCATAGCCTTCCCTAAGCTTCAATGCCTTTTCTTAGGGGCACTCACCTTTTGTTTATTTTTGGTTTAAGCATTAGACACCTTTTTACCTGCACACTGCCTCCCGCTGTTTCCGACATCTACACAGCAACCACCTACTGATATGGAAGAGTATAACGTGGTAAGTCTGTCGATCTCCAGACAGTACAGAAACTCAACAACAACACATCATTTGCAGACTATAATTACTGGTTTGCAAAAAATATTTTTAACCAAAATAGTTGAAACTAGATACACTAGTGTGCCGCGGCACAGTGGTTGAAAAACGTTTTCTTCACTCGTGATCTGTCATTAATCAGAGCACACCTGGGGAGATCGAACAACAGCCATCTTGGTTTACCGACACAGCAAGAGAAGGTTGTTTTGATCCACTCCATTTTGAATGAGTCCGGTAAAGCAGTGATTTTCAACCACTTAGTGTGCCGCGAGATATTGTCTGGTGTGCCGTGGGAAATTATGCAACTTCACCTAATTGGTCCAAAAATATTTTTTGCAAATCAATAATCATAATAATGTGCCGTCATCTAGTGCCTGTGCTGTGTAGAGCTTGGCAGGGTAACCATGTAATACTCCATATCAGTAGGTGGCAGCAGGAGGTTCATTGCTATGTAGAAGTCGGAACGCGTCGAGGATGGTTTGTCGTGATCCCAATATGCAGAGCACAGCGGGAGACAGCAAAAAGGTAAAAAGGTATGTAACGCTTAAACCAAAAATCAACAAAAGGCAAGTCCCGCTAGGAAAAGTCACAGAAGCATAGGGATGTCTATGTAAAACAAAAGTAAAACTGAACTGGCTACAAAATTAACAAAAACAGAACGCTTGACGACAGCAAAAACTTGCAGCGTGTGGAGCAAAGACGGCGTCCACAAAGCACATCCGTACATGACATGACAATCAACAATGTCCCCACAAAGAAGGGTAGCGTGCGCACAACTTAAATAGTCTTGATTGCGAAAACAAAGCAGGTGCGGGCAATAGCACTCAAAGGAAGGCGGGAAGCAACAAAACAGGAAAGGTCACCAAAATAACAGCGCAAGACAGGAACTAAAGCACTACACACAGGAAACAACAACAAACTCAAAATAAGGCACGACAACCTGGTGGAGTTTTATTTTTTAACCTTTTCTGCTGGTGGTGTGCCTCTGTATTTTTTTTTAATGAAAAAAATGTGCCTTGGCTCAAAAAAGGTTGAAAAACACTGCGGTAAAGTAAGAAAGAGATTGGCACATTAGAAGTTATCGGATCAATAACTGAATATCGAGACGCTTTACAGCACAAATGATGCTCCATTACTGTGGTCATAAAGAAGTATTTGTTATGTTGGGGTCGCATGTTTGCGCGCGGATCGTTTCCCCAGGATGCAGACGGAACTCCGCAGGCAGCGTGCTGGTAGGACAATGATTTATTTTCCATAAATCAGTCCGTAATACAAAAATGCAGGAAAAATACAAACAAACACAAGAAAAGCATGCCGATTGCACGAGGAGCTAAGGCAGAAAAATAGCACTGGAAAGCTAACATAGAAACAGGAATCAAAGGAATACTAATGTAACTTGTTGCAGGAGCAAACAAAACAGCCAGACTGAGTGTGGCAAAAGGCAGTAATAAATAGATCTCTGATGATTAGTGCCCGGGAGCAGGTGAGCGTCCCGAACACTAATCAGAGGCAGGTTAAAATAATCAGCACCCATGGCAACAACAAAAAACCAAAAAAAACCAGGGGTGCTGAAACAGAACTAAGAGAGTCTTAAAACTAAAACAAAACATGATCCGGGAAACGGATCATCACAGTATTATTTGTGCTTTAAAGATGTTTTGTTTTTGAGCTGTTATCTCTGAATGTGCCAATCTCTTTCTAACTTTACCGCAGTTTGTGACGGGTGGCGAGGGCGGCAGAGACGCCGAGAGTGCCTCATCATATCTATGCCGACGGCTGGTATGATCCAGGTGCCAGCAGGCTCCAAAGAGTATAACAAACGGGGAAATTCAGCTGTTAAAGCCGCTTTATGTCTAGCCACAGTGAGGATCGGGGCGGAGATAGGTTGTCTGCCCACCCAGTTTAAAGTTAGCCAGTGACTATACGTGTAATTTGATCTCTGAAAGTGCTTGGCGATCATAAACCAGCAGAGAGTTGATGTGAGTTGGTAGATTTGTCATAAACAATACAAACAGAAGCACTGCCGAGTGGGCAAGACGTCGTGCCACACATTCGGGCGCCATATTGACCCTTGGGTGGGTATGTCTTACACATATTCATGGTATCAAAGCAATGAAATAGTTCACCATCTTTATCGGTACAGACTATGCTAAATGGACTTTGATCTATGGACGGTTCAAAGTTAGCCAGTGACTTCACGTGTAATTTCACCTCTAAAAGTGCTTGGCGATCATAAACCAGCAGAGAGTTGATGTGAGTTGGTAGATTTGTCATAAACAATACAAACAGAAGCAATGCCGAGTGGGCAAGACGTTGTGCCACACAATTGGGTGCCATCTCCCCTCTGTTGCAAGTCTGGAGTTGTATGTTATAATATGTATATGTGCTTTGCTATGGAGGTTTTTTCCCACTCCAGACTAGATTGTATTTTTTTACTCATCCTTCCCCAGCTTTTACCTTTTTCCCATCTTTTACGGGGCGCCTTGTGGCGACCCATCAGCGTTCCTGTTCTGTAACCCTGTACACTATTTTTTGTCTAATCTTGAACGGGTTTGTGCTGAAAACGTTTCGTTGTACTTGTGCAATGACAATAAAGACCTACCTACCTACCTATCTTGACCCTTGGGTGGGTATGTCCTACACATGTTCATGGTATCCAAGCTATGAAATAGTTCACCATCTTTATCGGTGCAGACTATGCTAAATGGACTTTACAATTGATTGATTGAAACTTTTATTAGTAGATTGCACAGTTCAGTACATATTCCATACAATTGACCACTAAATGGTAACACCCGAATAAGTTTTTCAACTTGTTTAAGTCGGGGTCCACATGAATCAATTCATGGTAAAGGCATTAATTGTCTTATGATTGTTTAAAAAACGATTTTCACAGATTTAAGTATATACAGTGTCGTGAATCGATCTACAAAGAAAGATGGTGGACAGTTTCAAGACGACAAGAGTAAGTTTGAACTTTTTCCTATGACGGTCATAAATCATTATGACGTTTGAACTACAAAAAAACAATGTTTATTTATAGGGACAGTACAATGAAACATTGCTACCCATTGGTAACCGATGTCAAAGTACATAAGACTTCTAGCCGCAGGCTAATTTGCAACCCTAGTCCCTGGTTAGGCTTTTAAAGAAAAGTGGAGAAAAGTGTAAAACACATACAAAAGGATTAAGACAAGTACCGAAATAAAAACACATTGGAAATAATTGGCCCCATTTGTCCATACTACACCCAGTTCTAGTGCTCACACTTCTGATTTTACTTAAGAGAACGGAAAGCTTAAAAAAAACCTACAAGTTGCAATACCCAGCTCTGCCTGTAGGTATCATAATTTATTCTGACGTTTGGTCTCCAAAAACATAAAAATAACCAATTCATCTGGTAGGCATTTTAAATGACCAAGCATTTGGGTTGAAGATATAACCAACGTATTTGGTAGAATTAACCCAGCATTGCAGTTAAAATAACCCAGCATTTGGGTTGAATATATAACCTATTTAGCTGGGTTAAATAAGAAACCCATCTTGCTGGGTTAAATTAACCCAGCATTGGTTTGCTCCAATAGTTACCCAGCAAGGTAAATTTCAACTCAGCAGTGTTTAGAGTGTAGGCTCCGTTGTAAGCAGACTTTATATACATTTATTTACAATTTACTAAACCCAAAACCAGTGAATTTGGCACGTTGTGTAAATTGTAAATAAAAACAGAATACAATGATTTGCAAATCCTTTTCAACCTATATTCAATTGATTACACTGCAAAGACAAGATACTTAACATTCGAACTGGTAAACGTTGTTATTTTTTTGCAAATATTATCTCATCTGGAATTTGATGCCTGCAACATGTTTCAAAAAAGCTGGCACAAGTGGCAAAAAAGACTGAGAAAGTTGAGGAACGCACATCAAACACTTATTTGGAACATCCCACAGGTCAACATGCTAATTGGGAACAGGTGGGTGCTATGGTTGGGTATAAAAGCAGCTTCCATGAAATGCTCAGTCATTCACAAACAAGGATGGGGCGAGGGTCACCACTTTGTGAACAAATGCGTGAGCAAATTTTCGAACAGTTTAAGAGCAACTTTTCTCAACGAGCTATTGCAAGGAATTTAGGGATTTCACCATTGACGGTCCTTAATATCATCAAAAGGTTCAGATAATCTGGAGAAATCACTGCACGTTCGCGGCAAGGCTAAAAACCAACATTGAATGCCCATGCCCTACAGTCCCTCAGGCGGTACTGCATCAAAAAGCGACATCAGTGTGTAAAGGTTATCATCACATGGGCTCAGGAACACTTCAGAAAACCACTGTCAATAACTACAGTTCTGTTAATGATTATCTTGTCTTTGTAGTGTATTCAATTTAAAATAAGTTGAAAAGGATTTGCAAATCATTGTATTCTGTTTTTATTTACGATTTACACAACGTGCCAACTTCACTGGTTTTCGGTTTTGTAGAATGCATAAAAAAAGAAAAACATGTGTTTTTGTCATACACAACGATTTTGAATGATAGGCAAAATTCCCCCCAAAAAGTGCAGTTCCCCTTTAACTCAAGTTAACTAACATTATCTACTCTAAGTAAAACTCAATGGAAAACCGTTACTAGCATTTATGTGCCGACTTGCTTCCAACTGTCGTTGGTAAGAGTTACTGCACAGAAGTTTTAGGCAAGTGTAGAAAAAAGGATGCAGTAAGAATGTTTTCAAAAAATGGAAGTAGAGTTGTTGTTTTGTTTTTTTAAATCAATTCACAAAAAAAGGCAGCACGGTAGGACAGGGGTTAGTGCATGTGCCTCACAATACGAAGGTCCTGAGTAGGTCTGTGTTCAGTCCCGGGCTCGGGATCTTTCTGTGTGTAGTTTGCATGTTCTCCCCTTGACTGCGTGGGTTCCCGCCGGGTACTCCGGCTTCCTCCCACCTCCAAAGACATGCACCTGGGGATAGGTTGATTGGCAACACTAAATTGGCCCTAGTGTGTGAATGTGAGTGTGAATGTTGTCTGTCTATCTGTGTTGGCCCTGTGATGAGGTGGCGAATTGTCCAGGGTGTACCCCGCCTTCTGCCCGAATGCAGCTTAGATAGGCTCCAGCATCCCCCGCAACCCCAAAAGGGACAAGCGGTAGAAAATGGATGGAATTTACAAAAAAATGCAAAATGGCGTGTTTCTAACATAGGCGGAAAGTTTCTTATTAATGTTATTCTGATTAAACGCTTAGCGCATGTGATGGTACGCACATCATGACCGGATCAATTTATTTAGTGTTCATGTAAACAGTGGATTTGGAATTCCGATCAACCAAGATTTAGATCGGACTAGAGAAATTTTGCACATGATAGTTAATGTAAGATGCAATAATCTTTTACATAGTTGGGTAAAATCAGTGGTGTGCCGTCAGGGCCAGCAAGGCCTTCTCTGCTGGCCTAACATAACCAGAAATCATGATCATAATTAAAGATACAATTATTTTTTTATTTACTTTCCCTAAATATCTAAAAGTATTCATATTCTCTTTATGTCATATTATGCTCTTTCCAGTGCTGTTGTTTTTAGTTTTAGTTTGTGTCCAATCAGTATTCAGCTAGCTTATGTTGCCATGCTGTACCAAATCTTCATAATCAACAATGCGGGCGTCCGTGCACTGTAAGTGAACGGGGACATACAGTTGATAGACAGTTGCGTTAGCCAATTAATTAATGAGTTGTTGTCAGTAAGGCCTTCGAGCTGGCCTCACGTTGAACGTGACATTTACGCATCCTGTGATTGGATACTCACCGGGACCGTTAGCGGATGAATTTGAGAACACATAGAGTTGATAGACAGTTGCGATAGCCAATCTGATCACAAGTTGTTGACAGTAGCCTATCCAAATAGCCTGATGTTAACGAGACTGTGATTAGATACTCACTTGTCCATTCACAAGTTTCAATTTAGCAGGAAGCGGGAAGTGTTGCAGATAGCAGAGAAGGAGACCGAAATGTTGATTAGGTGGCAGATATATATTTGCAAGGCCATTCTCAAGAAGGATATTCAAAGAGAAACTACATCTTGTGAGACGATGTCAGCCAACCCCGGAAGCTAGCTCAGCTGTTCTGGCGATGAAATACTCGCCATTTCCACTCGCATAAGCCGACGACGAGGGGTGCTACTGGCTTCATCATCATCATCGGCGATCACTCGAAACGAGTATGATTGTCCTCCAGTTGGTGGGATTGCCTTCAGGAGAACGCCTGTGCGTGGAATCTTTTAAAGTGGGGAGACTGGTGCACAGACCGCCACCACACTGTCCTTGGCAAAGAGAAGGCCAGGGTCCAATGGCATGGAGACCAAGACAATTGGGGGCCCATCTTTGCTGCAGCCTTCTACCGCCTTTGTGACCGTTGTGGAGCTTCTATGCAACCATCATCCACCCACTCCGCCGTTGAGGTCTTTTCTACTGGCTTATTCGGCGTCGAATAGGTGCGACAAATTGTTAGTTCAAATATAAAATTTTTTCACTTTTAATGTTTTTTGCCATTTTAATTTTGACAGTAAGTAACAGTAAGATATGTTTCAATTGCTAATGCGTTTTAATTGATTTTTAAATGCGCCAGAAAATAACCCGTTTTGTATACTGTTGATGTGATTCAATGACCAGTAGGGCGTAAATGTGTTCCTGTATAGTATTTCTTCAGCAACGGTCATGTGGTGACATCAATTATGGTATTTTGAGAGGTAATCTTTGAAGTCGGACATCACTGAAGGCTTAGGTGGGAAACGCACGGCCCGCCACTGGGTAAAATTGAAATCAGTACCCTTAAAAGAGTGAATTACCACTAAATAGCTTGCTTGCTCTTGCTTTGCAACTTCGGTGAGAACAGGAGACAACATATGACAATTTTCCGGAGCTGGAGTTTGGGAGAAAACGGATGCTTCAACTTTCCCATTCTGGCTCATTGGTCATGCCAGGCAAAACAACAGCTGAGGCTCAACCTTCCGTAGATCCTTCCAGATTGAACATAGCTCGTCAGCATACTGTACACTGTACAGTGTACACTACAACTATGACCACATTATAAAGTTAAAGTTAAAGTACCAATGATTGTCACACACACACTAGGTATGGCGAGATTATTCTCTGCATTTGACCCATCACCCTTGATCACCCCCTGGGAGGTGAGGGGAGCAGTAGCGGTGGCCGCGCCCGGGAATCATTTTGGTGATTTAACCCCCAATTCCAACCCTTGATGCTGAGTGCCAAGCAGGGAGGTAATGGGTCCCATTTTTTTATAGTCTTTGGTATGACTCGGCCGGGGTTTGAACTCACAACCTACCGATCTCAAGGCGGACACTCTAACCACTAGGCCACTGAGTAGGTATCTGAGTGAGACAGGCTAACATCCCTAAGTCAAAACACTATTATTAAAAATGATCTGCTGGTACGATGACTCCGTTGTAGTCGACTATGTTTCACCCGATTCCCAAGAGTCTGAAGTCATTAATAAATAGTGTACTCATGTTGTGAGTGTACAAACTAGGCAAAAGGTGACCACCCACTCAGTGACGCCAGCATCTTCACTGAGAAAGTATAGGCGGAAGTCAAATCTGTGTGTTTACTCAAAAGCATCTGTTACTACTGGCTGAGTGAGTGAAACCTCACAATGCACAGCTGCTATGTGTGTGTTTGTGTCTTGCGTGGTGTGTGTATGTGTGTGTCGTGTTTCGTTTGATTGAGTACGCTGTGTTTTGTCTTCCAGCCACCACAGGCAGACATGTGTCTCCTGCAAACATGTGACTTCCTCAGTCACTTTCACTAGGAAACCACAACCATTCCCTTCAGTTTATACAGTAGCTTCATGTGAGGATATCCTATAGCAGTGTTTTTAAACCACTTGAGATACAGTCAGGTGTGCCGTGGGAGATTATCTAATTTCACATATTTGGGTTAAAAATATTTTTTGCAAACCAGTAATTATAGTCTGCAAATTATTTGTTGTTGTTGAGTGTCGGTGCTGTCTAGACCTCGGCAGAGTAACCGTGTACTACTCTTCCATATCAGTAGGTGGCAGCCGGTAGCTAATTGCTTTGTAGATGTCGGAAACAGCGGGAGGCAGCGTGCAGGTAAAAAGGTGTCTAATGCTTATACCAAAAATAAACAAAAGGTGAGTGCCCCTAAGAAAAGGCATTGAAGCTTAAGGAAGGCTATGCAGAACAGAACTAAAACTGAACTGGCTGCAAAGTAAACAAAAACAGAATGCAGGACGACAGCAAAAACTTACTGTGGAGCAAAGACGTCCACAATGTACAAACCCCGTTTCCATATGAGTTGGGAAATTGTGTTAGATGTAAATATAAACGGAATACAATGATTCGCATATCGTTTTCAACCCATATTCAATTTAATGCACTACAAAGACAAGATATTTGATGTTCAAAGTCATAAACGTTTTTGGTTTTTTTGCAAATAATAATTAAATTAGAATTTCATGGCTGCAACACGTGCCAAAGTAGTTGGGAAAGGGCATGATCACCACTGTGTTACATCACCTTTTCTTTTTCCACAACACTCAATAAACGATTGGGAACTGAGGAAACTAATTGTTGAAGCTTTGAAAGTGGAATTCTTTCCCATTCTTGTTTTTTGTAGAGCTTCAGTCGTTCAACAGTCCGGGGTCTCCGCTGTCGTATTTTACGCTTCATAATGCGCCACACATTTTTGATGGGAGACAGGTCTGGACTGCAGGCAGGCCAGGAAAGTACCCGCACTCTTTTTTTACGAAGCCACGCTGTTGTAACACGTGCTGAATGTGGCTTGGCATTGTCTTGCTGAAATAAGCAGGGGCGTCCATGAAAAAGACGGCGCTTAGATGGCAGCATATGTTGTTCCAAAACCTGTATGTACCTTTCAGCATTAATGGTGCCTTCACAGATGTGTAAGTTACCCATGCCTTGGGCACGAATGCACCCCCATACCATCACAGATTCTGGCTTTTGAACTTTGCGTCGATAACAGTCTGGATGGTTCGCTTCCCCTTTGGTCCGGATGACACGATGTCGAATATTTCCAAAAACGATTTGAAATGTGGACTCGTCAGACCACAGAACACTTTTCCACTTTGCATGAGTCGATCTTAGATGATCTCGGGCCCAGAGAAGCCGACGGCGTTTCTGGATGTTGTTGATAAATGGCTTTCGCTTTGCATAGTAGAGCTTTAACTTGCACTTACAGATGTAGCGACAAACTGTATTTAGTGACAGTGGTTTTCTGAAGTGTTCCTGAGCCCATGTGGTGATATCCTTTAGAGATTGATGTCGGTTTTTGATACAGTGCCGTCTGAGGGATCCAAGGTCACGGTCATTCAATGTTGGTTTCTGGCCATGCTGCTTACGTGGAGTGATTTCTCCAGATTCTCTGAACCTTTTGATGATATTATGGACCGTAGATGTTGAAATCCCTAAATTTCTTGCAATTGCACTTTGAGAAACGTTGTTCTTAAACTGTTTGACTATTTGCTCACGCAGTTGTGGACAAAGGGGTGTACCTCGCCCCATCCTTTCTTGTGAAAGACTGAGCATTTTTTGGGAAGCTGTTTTTATACCCAATCATGGCACCCACCTGTTCCCAATTAGCATGCACACCTGTGGGATGTTCCAAATAAGTGTTTGATGAGCATTCCTCAACTTTATCAGTATTTATTGCCACCTTTCCCAACTTCTTTGTCACGTGTTGCTGGCATCAAATTCTAAAGTTATTGATTATTTGCAAAAAAAAAAAAGTTTATCAGTTTGAACATCAAATATGTTGTCTTTGTAGCATATTCAACTGAATATGGGTTGAAAATGATTTGCAAATCATTGTATTCTGTTTATATTTACATCTAACACAATTTCCCAACTCATATGGAAACGGGGTTTGTACATCCGAACATGACATGACAATCAACAATGTCCCCACAAAGAAGGATAAAAACAACTGAAATATTCTTGATTGCTAAAACAAAGTAGATGCGGGAAATATCGCTCAAAGGAAGACATGAAACTGCTACAGGAAAATACCAAAAAAAGAGGAAAAGCCACCAAAATAGGAGCGCAAGACAAGAACTAAAACACTACACACAGGAAAACAGCAAAAAAAACTCCAAATAAGTCAGGGTGTGATGTGACAGGTGGTGACAGTACACCTACTTTGAGACTATTGATGCATGGTTGATTATGGTTTAAAGTCATATCCAACAATTGCGACAACGACTTTTTACTGTCAACTGAGTTTCGTTTTTTAATGATTTCTGCTGGTGGTGTGCATCCTGATTTTTTCAACGCAAAAAATGTGCCTTGGCTCAAAAAAGGTTGAAAAATACTGATGTAGCCTATACCCAACCACATTCAAACAATATAAAACAAATACAACATCTGTAAAAAAAATTTTACCATCCATCCATCCATTTTTTTACCACTTGTCTTTACATGTTTTGCTAAAATAATGCTTGTTGGGGGTATGGTTACAAGGAACACCTAAAACAGGGGTTGGCAACCCAAAACCAAAAATTACAAAAAACAAATATGTCTGGAGCCGCAAAAAATGAAAAGCCGTACATAAATCTTGTAATGAAGGCAACACATGATGTAAGTGTCTATATTAGCTATATTAGCCTACTATCAAAATGACTATGTGTCGCGGGCTGAGGCAAATCTTCGTTGACAAAAATGTTGAAATGTAATATTTATTCTACACATTTTTACAACATTAGAAACCATTAGTAAATCAGAGGCTACTCAGAAGGTGAGATAACTCCTGGAAATTACTGGCTTTTAATGGCCAAAGGTATAGATGTGTGTGTCCAAGTTAAAGGAAACGACAGGCTGTCTTCTACTAATGGATTTATTACAATCTTTGCAAGCTGGGTAACGTTTGCTGTGGTCTGGAACAACATGGCACACAAACAATTATCTGAAACGCAGCCAATATTACATACAGATAATGTGTCATATGAGACATGCACAACTACTGTATTTTTCGGAGTATAAATCGCACCGGAGTATAAGTCGCACCTGCCGAAAATGCATGATAAAGAAGGAAAAAAACATATATAAGTCGCACTGGAGCCCGGCCAAACTATGAAAAAAACTGCGACTTATAGTCCGAAAAATAAGGTAAATAATATACAAAGAGGATCAAAGTAAATTATATTAAATGAGATAAAATATACCCAAAAATGAGGCATAATGATGCAATATGTACATACAGCTTGGTAAATAGCATGTTAGCATGGATTAGCACTGACCAAATATGCCTGATTAGCACTCCAACAGATGGATAACATCAACAAAGCGCATCTTTGTGCATTCACGCACAGCACAAAACATTTGGTGGACAAAATGAGACAAAGAAGGAGTGGAAGATTTTACATGTAAACAAACTGTTGCGTTTGTTTGTATTTTTCCCTCCTGTCTTTTTCCATTTTCAATCCTTTTTTTAAAAAATGCTCCAGGGAGCCACTAGGGCGGCACTAAAGGCCACGGGTTGCTGACCTCCGACCTAAAACATTGATAACAAACTCATAAAGTCACAAGTTTATTTAATGTTATTAAAATAAAACGCCTCAAAACACTACAACTTTTGCCGCAACTTTTTTAAAAAGCTGTCCTGAATTCAGGCATTTTGGGACGTGACAGTTACAAAAAAAAAGCACACGAGATCCCGGAGGGACTGGACAGTGTCAGCGTATCAATCATGTTTTAGTAGACAGGTTTTTGGAGCACTCAGTTTCTTCTTATTAAGAATGGCTATCTGTAATGTATAAGTGGACATATACTGTCCTCCATATTTGAGCTTGTGAAGAACCACAGAGCAAGTCATACCCAACAGTGTCAACACATGTCAACCACAATGATGACCACAACATGCAATCTACACCACAAGTGTCAAACTCAAGGCCCGGGGGGCCAAATCTGGCCCGCCACATTATTTTATGTGGCCCGCGAAAGCCTGGAAATAATATGCGTTAATAAAATGCTTAATCTTTTCTTACTAAATATATTTGTTATTTCCGTTTTGACATTAAACATCAATATTTTAAAATTAAATACCAAAATCAAAATATTATATTATCATGTACTCCAAAAATATTTTTTGTTAAAATAAAGATAAATACTGTACTTAAATACTGTATCTGCTTGACTTATGATTTCAAAACCAATTATCAATCAAATTGTAGACTGTAAAATTGACAAAAGATTTTACAAGTTCTTTACCGTGAAATCAACTTTGGTTTTTTTCTATATACAGTAAGACACTAAAACATTAAAAAACTAACAAAAAACATTAAAACAACATTTTATGGTAAAAAAAAACAACAACTGGAAGCTATGTTGCTTGAATGTTACCGCTAATAACAGTGGTATTGTTTTTCCATTTAGTCAATTTTTTTATATGCTGTAAAAAAACAACAACAGTGCTTTTATTCTGGTGATTGAGTTTCTTTAAGTAAAAAAAAAAATTAAAAAAAATTGCAGCTCATGTAAAAAAATATATTGTTAATGTATTATATACATACATGTATATTCATATATTACTCATTGTTAAAAGTGGCCCTCTGAGGGCAACCATTACTGGTATGTGGCCCTCAATTAACACGAGTTTGACACCCTTGACACACACTCCTGCATATAAAACTATCAACATAATTCATATTTTTTTATTCAGCTTTGGTACCGTGTAAAACAAAGTTTGAGGCTGTTGCATGCAGTTGTTTTCATAAAGGGCTGGTCAAAGCATATTCCTAAAATAATTGTACATTTTTTGAAAAAAAAAAACAGATTGGTCTGGTTAGTGGTATGTTGTATTTTGTTTTCTGACTGTAATTTAATGGGGGCATATTTAGCCCTATAGTACATCCGATGTACCATTTCAAATTAAGGGTTTGCGTGAATAAAAAAAGATCGATTTAATTTTTTTTATAACAAACCAGTAAACTTATTTGATTTTATTTTTTTTAATTTATTTTTTTTTACTTTTGAGCAATAACAAAGCAGCAAATGTTAATCAGTTAATCTTGACAAATCTTTAAAGCGCAACACTCAAAATATACATTGTATTATTCTTTTTGAGCCATGTAATATACTGGTATTCTTGTAACAAAACTATTAAGGAATTCTATTTTAAAGGAAGACCTAAGACACATTGTACACATTTCAATAAAAAAAACGTATATATAAATTATTAACCAACAAATTAAGTCCAATCTTTCATTCTTGAGCGATAGAAGAAGTTTTACCTTAACTATGAGAGAACAGTAGTCTTGTCCTGATCATGAGTCCGTCTTCTAACGCTGATGTGACCGTGACTAACAATAACAATAATAATAATAACAATGACTTCCACTGAGAAAAAGCAAACGTGAAGATGAACAAATTAAACGCGTCGAGTTAATTTGCCCTCTTAGATGCTTCAAGTCAGCATCTCAAGAGCACAAGAACAAACTTTGCTTGTCCTCAAAACACTTGCGTGACAGCAGTCGTGACGTCATCGGGCTCTCACCCAATGAAGGACTTTCTCCTTCTTTGAGATAACTGTGATCCTCAATGCCCCAAATTACTCAAGATATATATTAATTAACGTGGTATATACATTTTAAACGTATTCAAGCAAATGTTATCTAATTATCCCTATTAGGTATTTATGCACTTTATACAATCACAATCAGGAAACAAAAAAGGAATAAAGACAATGGACATTCTCAATGAACAACATGAACATGTTTATTTCACCACTATGTCTTATGTTAATATCTGCTGTCTTCTCATATATATATATATATATAATTGGCCCTAGTGTGTGGATGTGAGTGTGAATGTTGTCTGTCTATCTGTGTTGGCCCTGCGATGAGGTAGCGACTTGTCCATGGTGTACCCCGCCTTGCGCCCGATTGTAGCTGAGATAGGCTCCAGCGCCCCCCGCGACCCCAAAGGGAATAAGCGGTAAAAAAATGGATGGATGGATGGATATATATATATATATATATATATATATATATATATATATATATATATATATATATATATATATATATATATATATATATATATATATATATATATACTGTATATGTATATAAATATA